>NW_026652288.1:93686051-93782953 GCF_009828535.3 Hylobates moloch | reverse complement strand
CACCTGCTGGGTTCAAGCGATTCTCCTGCCTTAGCCTCCTGAGTAGCAGGGATTACAGGTGCCCGCCACCATGCTGGCTAATTTTTTGTTTTTTGTTTTTTGAGACGGAGTCTCGCTCTGTGGCCCAGGCTGGAGTGCAGTGGCGCGATCTCGGCTCACTGCAAGCTCCGCCTCCCGGGTTCATGCCATTCTCCTGCCTCAGCCTCTCCGAGTAGCTGGGACTACAGGCGCCCGCCACCACGCGCGGCTAATTTTTTTGTATTTTTAGTAGAGACAGGGTTTCACCGTGGTCTCGATCTCCTGACCTCGTGATCCGCCCGCCTCGGCCTCCCAAAGTGCTGGGATTACAAGCGCTAGCCACCGCGCCCGGTCATGCTGGCTAATTTTTGTATTTTTAGTAGAGACGGGGTTTTGCCACGTTGGCCAGGCTGGTCTCGAACTGACCTCAAGTGATCTGCCACCTTGGCTTCTCAGAGTGCTGGGATTACAGGTGTGAGTGACTGTGCCCAGCTGTGGCCATTTTTTCAAGGCCCCTTGATAACACTGATGTCCTGCTTCATGCTTCATTTCAGCCAAACTGTTTTTCTAGGAGCACTCCTTCCTACCATATCACCAAACTCCCAGCCTTGTGGCAAACTGCTCTCCAATCCGGGCCAACCCATTACCTGACCCTTCCTTCCTCCTTCCTTACGTTACATCTGTAAGCCTGCCATGCTGCCCCCCAAACATGGCCTAAGCTGTAGAGCTACATTATCTTATGGATAGCTCACACATCAGAGAACAGTTCAACCCAAAGCCATCACTTACATAACACCAGGCGTGCTCCCGGCAGCACTCAGCATTGCACTGTCTCCACTGCCTTGCTTATTTCTTTGTGAGATATTCTTCAAACAGCCAGATTGTGCTGTGGCCCTTCTTACTCTTAATTCCTAGGACTGACAGCAAATTTTATTCTTTAATTTTTTTTTCCTTTTTTATTTTTTGAGACGGAGTTTCCCTCTTGTTGCCCAGGCTGGAGTGCAATGGCACAATCTCGGCTCACTGCAACCTCTGTCTGCCTCCAGGGTTCAAGTGATTCTCCTACCTCAGCCTCCCAAGTAGCTGGGATTACAGGCATGCGCCACCACGCCTGAATAATTTTTTGTATTTTTAGTAGAAACGGGGTTTTACCATGTTAGCCAGGCTGGTCTCGAACTCCTGACCTCAAGTGATCTGCCCACCTCGGCCTCCCAAAGTGTTGGGATTACAGGCGTGAGACACCGAGCCCGACCTTTTTTCCCTTTCATACCTAGTCCCACAGAAGATTTTACAATTCTCTCTTTTCATACCTACTATTACTACCACCCTTCTACACACTCGTAATCCCTTATTATGTCCCTTTCACTTATCCCCTTTTGATCATTCTAAACACTTCACCATTTCTGAGTAGGCCTTGCCCCTTCAGGTGACTGGCCATTTCACATTGTTGTTCCTTCTGTATGAAACGCCTTTCACTGTTTTTCAGCTAGTAAATTCTCCCATCCTCTGAGCTCCAGCTCAATGTCACCAGTCCAGGAAGCTTTTCCTACCCTACCTTTAGGTTACTCATTTCTTCCCTTTTGCTCTCATCATGCTTGGCACATGCCTCTCCTTCCCTAGACTGTGAGCCCTTGGAGAACAGGAACTGTGCTCTGTCGCCCAAGCTGGAGTGCACCGGCACGATCTCAGCTTGTTGCAACCTCTGCCTCCTGGGTTCAGGTGATTTTCCTGCTTCAGCCTCCCAAGTAACTGGGACTACAAGCATGCACCACCATACCCCACTAATGTTTGTATTTTTAGTAGAGATGGGGATTCACCATGTTGGCCAGGCTGGTCTTGAACTCCTGACCTCAAGTTATCCACCTGCCTTGGCCTCCCAAAGTGCTGGAATTACAGGCATGAGCCACTGCGCCCGGGCTGGAACTGTGTCTTATTCATCTTTATGCTCCTAGCCTCCAGCCTAGCGCCTGGCTTGTGGTAAGCCTTGATAAATATTTGCAGAATGCATGCATGCGTGAATGAATGAATGAACGAATGGCTTTGCATTCATCTTCAGGCCATCTTTGTGTATAATAATGACCCACTGGGGGCTGTCTTTGGATGCCAGAACTAGGCATTGGAAAATCATCAGGTTTCTCCATTTGTAAATCATGATAGACCCACTCAAACTGCACTTTTTTTTTTTTTTTTTGAGATGGAGTCTCCCTCTGTCGCCCAGCCTGGAGTGCAGTGGTGCGATCTCGGCTCACTGCAACCTCCGCCTCCAGGGTTCAAGCGATTCTCCTGCTGGTCTTGAACTCCTGACATGGTGATCCACCCACCTCGGCCTCCCAAAGTGCTGGGATTACAGGCATGAGCCACTGCGCCCAGCCTGCTTTTTTTAATTAAAAAAAAAAAAAAATAGGACCTCCAATCCTGCAGAAAACTGTGCTTATTTTTATGAGGGACTCTCTTCCACCCTAATATTTCCAAAGTGCTATCAAGGGTGTGAAATCATACTTCTTGGCATATGTTAGCTTATTGTGGATGGGAATTAGTTAGACTTACCAATGGGACTGCGTAAGGGATGGCCTAGCACTTTACCAATAATTGCTTTCCTGTGTCCACCGAGGAGCACCATCCTTTATTTCCCCTTCTGCCTTGACACACCAGAGCATATCACATACGCATACTCAGCCTGACAGGGCTACTAAGGGTAAAGGTTACATCTCTTACCTGATGTTCACCTTGGCTTGCCTCTGGAACCAAGCAGCTGCAGAGTGTTCAACAAACAGGTGTTCCCTGGCTTGATTTCAGCTCAATATGTGCTTCGGTTTCCTGAAGCTGTCTGGTTGTCACATGTGCCTTGCCCAGGGAATCTGGGTTGCATGGAAATGCACCTGCTGGTGATGGTCCCACTCAGAAGCATGATGAAATTGCCCAGAAGACAGATGTGTGTGTTTGAGTCTAAATTCTGTCGTGTTGGAAGACTAACTGATGGTGATTAAGGCCATCTGAGTTCCAAATCTAACTTTAATGCAATCTGTCTTGTCTGACATTGGAAGTTACGTGATCTTTTCCCTTAGTTTCTCCATTTGTAAAATAGAGACAATGATAGAACCTCCTTGCAAATCATTGTGTGCATTTAATGAGAAGGTATGTTTAAAGTGTTTAGCACAAGCTTAAGCAAAATAGGGACCCAGTAAATTAAGGCTAGCCATCATCCTCATCATTTGACACTTTGATCTTTTTGCAGTATGAGGTTTTAATACCCCACTGGCCAGCCTGTCAGAATCCTAAACTGGCCTCTGAAATTAGGTGTCAGGGAAAGGGTAAGGTTTTATCTGCCAAGCCTGTCTCCTCGGTCATTATGCTGTCTGACATTATAAATCTCATCTGAATGTCGCAAGTCACTTATTACTATCTCTTTGGGTTCTGGAATTTGCTAAGCCCATGGATTCACTTTTTAGAGCATTAAAGCAGAAATGCCCCACAGAGATCATCTCATCCAATTCACTTGTTTTACAGACTGCAGAAGATACTGAGACCTGAAGGCCTAATGTCACACAGCTCAAGGGTGGCAGAACTGGAGCTAGACCAGGCCTGCACATGTGATGGCCTCCTCTTTCTAATACACACAGCCATTTACCCTGGAGTCATGCTCTTAGAGACTCAGGCTGTGCTTTCCCTGGGTCACGGAGTTCCTCAGGACACTTTCCTCCTTTCTGAGCAGTCAGCTACTTTCTTCCTTTCGTGGCCAGCCAGCACTTTGAGGTCACATGACAGAGATCCACATACAGCTCTTTATGGAGAGATTGTGGGACACATACTATTGCCATTCACCAAGGGGCCAAGGACCAGCAGCAATCATAACCGGAGCTTCACTCCTGCCCTTCCACACTGAACAAACTCATCCCTACTTGCACCTTGGAGAGCACTAAGGTTTTTTGTTTGTTTGTTTGTTTTTGAGACAGAGTCTCGATCTGTAGTCCAGGCTGGAGTGCAGTGGCGCAATCTCAGCTTACTACAACCTCCACCTCCCAGGTCCCGGTTCAAGTAATTCTCCTGCCTCAGACTCCCAAGTAGCTGTGATTACAGGCATGCACCACCACGCCCAGCTAATTTTTGTATTTTTAGTAGAGATGGGGTTTCACCATGTTGGCCAGGCTGGTCTCAAACTCTGGACCTTGTGATCAGCCCGCCTCGGCCTCCCAAAGTGCTGGGATTATAGGTGTGAGCCACCGCGCCTGGCCTAGAGCACTGAGTTTTAAAGAGAATTGAGATTGAGGCCGGGTGCTGTGGCTCATGCCTGTAATCCCAGCACTTTGGGAGGCTGAGGCAGGTGGGTCACTTGAGGTCGGGAGTTTGAGACCAGCCTGGCCAACATGGTGAAAGCCCATCTCTACAAAAAATGCAAAAATTAGCTGGGCGTGGTGGCACGCGCCTGTAATCTCAGCTACTCTGGAGGCTGAGGCAGGAGAATCGCTTGAACCTGGGAGGTGGAGGTTGCACCACTGCACTCCAGCCCGGGCGACAGAGCAAGACTCCATCTCAAGAATAAAAAATAAAGAGAATTGAGATTGGACTCTTTCCACTGTTTTGCTGTAGTTCTCATTTCATAGGTGAAGAAACTGAGGCTCATGGAGGTTAGGGAACAGGCTGAAGCTCACAAAACTATCAGAGCTTCCATTTCAGTCCGGCTCTCTTTGACTGCAGTGAAGTAGTTAGGGTTAGATCTGTAAAATGGAGACTAGAGTATTTGTAAAGGGCGGTTGCTGCAAGGATTAGGTGAGCTCATGAAGGTGAAAGTGCCAACAGAAGAAGAGTCACCTAAGGGAAGAAGAAACTTCTCATTCATCAGTTTTTTTTTTTTTCCTAAGAGATGAGGTCTTGCTATGTTGCCCACGCTGGATTTGAACTCCTGAGCTTAAGCGATCCTCCCACCTCAGCATCCCGAGTAGTTGGGACTACAGGCGCACCACCTCACCTATCTTATTCATTTTTGTATCACCAGTTTGTTGATAAATCAATATATTTTTTGAAAATAAGCCTATGAATATATAAGTTAATAAATGGATGAATGAATAAAGAAATGAGCCACCTAGCACAGGTGCCTGGAACACAGGAGGTATTCAATCAATGTTCCTTTTCCCTCCCTCACTCTGGAGGGTAGAGGCCATATGTGCAGTCTCTGTGCCTGGCACTTGGTAGGCCTGATGAGTGTGTGTAGGTGGAATGGCTGACTCTCGGGAGCTCTGAGCCTTTGAGGCTAGAAGGAAATGTTTGTCTTTTCAGCTACAAGCAGAGGCCAGGGCTTTGAGCTCTGGGAGCTCAGGGAGTGATATGCCCAGGACTTCCCACCACTGCAGGGCAAGGGCCGCCCATCTTCCAAGTTGACCCTGGCCCAGTAGTTACCCAGACTCAGTGTCAGGCCCGGCTGCACGCACCAGTGGAGGGAAGCAGCAAATCCTTCCAGCTGTAGAACAGCTGAGGATGGGGCTATGGTCACCAGTTAGCAGACAACGTATTCTGCCCAGCTAGACTCAAACTTCCTTCCATTCCTCCATCCTGCCTCTCTTTCTCTGTCTTCTCTGGGCTTCAAATCTCAGTCCCTTGTATCTACTGAGTGAGTAAATGAGCACTGAGGAGAGTGGCTGGCATACAGTAGTTGCTCTGTAGACACTGGTGGAATGAGTGAATGGATACATGAAAACAGGACTGAAGGAAGAGACAGGCTGACGGATGCATGTCTATTTATTGGCACAGGGTCCTATAAGGGCCAAGACCACACCCTCCCACCCTCTTTTCTGTAAAAATAAACTCTGTTCTTCCTTTTCCCTGCTCTATCTGCTTTCCTGCTTGGTCCAGGGAGAATCAATCATTTGCTAAGGCTTGTGCCCTAAGACACAGGAACCAGTACCCGCTACACATATGCACTTCCCCTCTCAGCCCAGGGAAACAGTGGGCAGCAGGAGGCTTTCAGAGGCCCTTGGGCTTCTACTAGGAGCTGTCAGTGAAGGTCAGCAGCAGCATTGGGAGCAGTGGCACAAGGAGCACAGGGTGAGGTGGGGGTAGCCCCTGAGGGTGAGCCAGACAGAGCTGAGTGCACCCCTAAGTGCGCACTGAGTGAGCCTGGGGAGAAGCCCAGGAGGTACACCACCCAGGCCTGCGGGTCACAGTGGGGCCGGCACGGCAGGCCCATGGCTGCCAGGCTGAATGAGCTTGGGGCCAGAAGAGGCAGACTCCTTCCTATGGGAACTGGCCTCCCCGCCCAGACCCCTTCCAGGCAGGGTGACATGGAAAGATGTCACAGTGAATGGTGGGGGCTCTGCTGGAGGCAGGGGCACCCCCAAAGCAGAGGCACAATGTGGTGATTGGGGAGGGTCTGTACTCGTGTCACCTGTGGTGGGGAGGACCTAGACCCAGCCCAGCTTGCATTTGCCTCCTCCCAACCCAAGAGCAAACAGCTTTGTCAGGAGAGCTGCCCCAGGTCTGGTGACAGCCGGCCATTTCTCCCCTGATCCAGGTCTACCACACCTCACACAGCTGCCCCGGGTTCATGGGGGAGCCGACAGGGCAGCCGAAGTGCCGCAGGAAGTCACGGGAGTTGGAGAGAGTGCCCAGCACGCGGAAGCGGGCAGGGCTGTGGGGGTCGGTCACCAGCCCCTCGTGAGAGCTCTCTGGTGTGCGGACCGAGCACCACACCTGCGGGCCAGGACAGACATGGGGGCATATGGTGTCTAGTCTGGAGCCGGGCCTTAGAGTCAGCTACAGCCATCCCAGGGGCACAAACCACCACCGCTGCAGCCCCTCCCAAGTTCCTTCCAAACCTGCCCTGGACATCGGGTTGCCCAGCGTGGACATGACGAGGGGAAAAAGCGGAGCCCCTGAAGCTGCCTGCTGTGGCTGCCCAGCAGAGACTCTGCCTGAGTCCTTGCTCTGTCACTTACTCTATTCCTGGGCAGCCCCGGACAGGCCACTCTGCGTCCCGAGCTTTAGTTTCCTGCATGTCTCCCTCACAGGAACAGTGTGAGGATCAACGTTTGCCTCCTTCGCCACCCTTTGCCCCACCCTGTGCCCCTCAAGCACGACAACCCTGCCCTTGGCGCTATGCGAAAGCCTACCAAGGCGTGCTCCCGCTCAGGCCTCTTCAGGCTGCCTCTGTGGGCCCTGGCTGGCCGGAGGCTCTGGGCACAGGCCTTCCCAGCCCACCTTTCACGCCCCAGCCTCAGCCCCATTCCCCAGCCCCTTTGACGTGTGCCCCACACTTCTCCTAATGACATACTCAGGAGGGACCAGGACAAAGGGGCAGACCCCAGGCCTTCTGAGAGGGTGATACCTGGGCAAATCCCACAAAGAAGAGCTGGTGGTTGGTGAGCCCCACGCCTGGCAGTTGCTGCTCCTCCCCATGCTTTCTCAGCCATGCTTTGTAAGCCTGGGGACAGAACAGTAGGCAGCAAGCCCATCCAGGCCTGCCGCCATCCACCCAGCACCTTTCACCCCAGGCCAGCAGGCCTCAGCCACTGGAGGGCTGGTCAGGCCACTCACATTGTAGGCAGCCTTCAGCCCCCCGTTGTCGGCAATGTTCTCCCCCAGCGTCTGGCGGCCGTTGAGCCTCTCCCCGTTGACCTGGTATTGATTGTACTGTTCCTCCATGCAGGCCGTGTGGTTCCGGAAGGCTGCCAGGGACTCATTCTGCCACCAGGGCCGCAGGTTCCCTTCTTTGTCATACTCGCGCCCTGAGGAGAACTCACCTTTGCACCCCACCAAAACCAGAGCTCATCCCTTGGGGGCAGCAGTGCCCCCACCAGCCCTGGTCCACAGACTTCAGGGCCCTTGGGGCTACATCAATGTCCCAAGGCCTTGCAGGAGCCACCGGGAATTCTAAGCTAGAGGGGACGACTCCATGGGCCCCTACCTTGGTCATCAAAGGCATGTGTCAACTCGTGGCCCATGACCACACCGATGCCACCAAAGTTCAGGGCCCTGGTGGGTGAGGAATGGCAAGTGAGGACATGGTGGGGGTACTTCTGAATCCCACCACCAGCCCTGCTCCCAGCTCAGCCACAGGCCCAGGCCCCAGCACCCAGCCCCTCCTGCTTCAGACACACTTGGGGTGGTTGCGGGCATAGAAGGGGGCCTGCAGGATGCCAGCGGGGAAGACGATCTCATTCTTAGTTGGAAGGTAGTAGGCATTCACTGTCTGGGGGGTCATGCTCCACCTGGCGGAGGAAGAGGGAGAGGCTGAGGCTCCTGACTGTCCTGACACTGCTCCCCTCCCAGCAGCCCTGCCCTACCTTCTGCAAGGGCATGGGGCCACCGGTCTGGGACCAGTCTTGCCACCCTTTTCCCCCATCCCAGGAAAACTTCCCCCACCTCTGCTGCCGCCCCTAGTGTCTATGTCCGCCCCCTCATTCTCACTGGTCTCGGCTGGGAGGCTTGCGGAGCTGGTCAGCCATAACCTTGGCAGAGAAGTTGTACAAATTCAACATGTTTTGGAAGAAAGAATCTTCAGAAATTTCGTACTATGGGAAAGGTGGAAGTAGAAAGAAAGCAAGAGAATCCATTGGAGAAGATAATAGCCCCAGTTTGGCTACTCATTAATATCTCTCCAAACCTCAGTTTCCTCAACTGTAAAATAGCTAGTAAACCATAATTGGCAATATTTAAAGGCCATTTATGTTACGGGTGCTGTTTTTTTACATACTGTATTCATTTATCTCACAACCCTATGAGGTAGGCACTAGTAGGACCCCCATTTTACAGAAAATGAAACCGAGACCTAGAGAGGTTTTGTTAAGGTTAAAAAGTTAAGGGTAGAAACAGAATTTGATTACGCTTGACTCCAAATCTTGGCTCGTTAACAGTATATTTCACTGCTGTTTGGCCTGCAGCTGTCACAGAGCCAACATTTTAACAATGCTGGTTACCTCCATCTGCCTCTAAAAGAAACCGACAAGCACCTCTTTCCCAGTGCTTGAGCCCCAATTACTAAGGCCAGGGAACAGTGCCTCTACGGGGCTGAAGTTCAGTACTGATGAGCGTAGGTACTCACCCCATCGTAAACATCATCCAGCTCTTTGGGCTCCAGAATAAAGTCTGGGAAACCAATCATATCATAGATGGCGTCTGCCTGAAGAGACCAAGTTAAGGGTTTGTTTCCTTCCCCAGGTTCCTAGCAAAACTGTATCCTTGAACCCCACCTCAAGATGGCGCCCCAACCCCAGCCACCGCTCACTTTCTCCTTGGCTGCCTGGCGGGTCTTCTCATCCATCCAAACCAGCTGTCCCAGGGCCTCCTCAAATGCAGTCCGGATTTCACTGATCATCCCCTCTGCCTGGGAGGGAGGAGGCAAAGTCAGCCTTCCCCTGCACTGAATGCATCCCTGCCCCTGCCCATCCAACCTGGTGCCCCACCCCCGTCCCCCCAGGGGAAATGGGAACGTCTAGACTAATGAAATACGGCTGAGCACCTGGAGAGGATGAGAAGGAAACACCAGTTGTAAAGGTACTGGGATTGTGGCTGGCTTTTTTCTTAATTAAATAAACATTTTAATTGACAATAAGTTCATCAAATTATATTATAATTTAATATATTGCAATGATTTTTTTTTTTGAGACAGAGTCTGGCTGTGTCACCTAGGATGGAGTGCAGTGGCGCGATCTCGGCTCACTGCAACCTCCGCTTCCCAAGTTCAAGTGATTCTCCTGCCTCAGCCTCCCAAGTAGCTAGGATTACAGGCTCCTGCCACCATGCCCGGGGAATTTTTGTATTTTTAGTAGAGCCGGAGTTTCCCCATCTTGGCCAGGTTGGTCTTGAACTCCTGACCACATGATCCACCCGCCTCAGCCTCCCAAAGTGCTGGGATTACAGGCGTGAGCCACCACGCCCAGCCTAGTGAAATGATTTTTATCTGATTATGAAAAGAGGGCATTCACAGAAAATTTGGAAAATTGAGAATTGAAGAACAGACCAGTTATAAATCACTCATTCATAGATAAGTTCTTTTAACATTTTGATTACCCACTTCTAGAGTTTTTCCCTCCGCTGATATGCATATAAAATACAGAATTATGTTGTATAAGGTATATATTTTTTGTAACCTACTTTTTTCACTGAAACATGTATCAGCCGTTTAAGGATCCTCACAACCCATCCTAACTACAATTTATTTTTCCTTTACCCTATAGTTGGACATTTAACCTGTCGTCATTTTCTGCTATTATAAACAACATTGCCGTAAAAACCATAAACATCCTTACAGGTAATACTTTAAGCACATCCATTATCATATCCTAATAAATAAATATTTCTTCTAGTTATATAGTTAAACATAAACACATAGACAACTTTAAAGGACTCTTATAATCCCACTGCCCAAAGCAGCACTACTTCATTTGTTCATGAATTTATATCCAGTTGTTTTTCTTTTCTTTTCTCTTTTTTTTGAGACAGAGTTAAGCTCTGTCGCCCGGGCTGGAATGCACTGGCGCCATCTCGGCTCACTGCAACCTCTGCCTCCCAGGTTCAAGTTGATTCTCCTGCCTCAGCCTCCCAAGTAGCTGGCATTACAGACACCCGCCACCATGCCCGGCTAATTTTTTGTATTTTTAGTAGAGACCGGGTTTCACCATGTTGGCCAGGCTAGTCTCGAACTCCTGACCCCGTGATTCACCCACCTTGGTCTCCCAAAGTGCTGGGATTACAGGTGTGAGCCACCGCGCCTGGCCCCCGTTGTTTTTCTATATGTCTGCACATACATGAACAGTCAATTTTGAGGGCATAATGTTGAAAGAATCTTGTAGACTCACAATTTCTTTGCTTTGCCGGTCAAACGTGGCCTTCACGAAGAGGGAGCCCAAAGCGAAGCCAAGGGCGTCATCCGTGTTGGAGATGCAGGTCTGCCACCTCGGCACACAAGACTGTTAAGGGACAAAGAGCCAGGACCACAGAGATGGCTGTGTCCTCCAGTCAGAGGGCCTTTCTCTGTCAATGGGGCTAGCAGCCCTTCTCAGCTCTGGACAAGAGTCCTGGGTTTGCTCAGCACCACATCTGTCTTTTTTTGAGACAGGGTCTCGCTCTGTCACCCAGGCTGGAGTATAGTGGTGCAATCACTGCTCACTGCAACCTCTGTCCCCTGGGCTCAAGCGATCCTCCCACCTCAGACCCCAGGCACGGGCCACCACACCCAGCTATTTTATTTTGTATTTTTAGTAGAGAAGGGGTCTCACCATGTTTCCCAGGCTGGTTTTGAACTCGTGAGCTCAAGCGATCTGCCCGCTTTGGCCTCCCAAAGTGCTGGGATTAAAGGCATGAGCCACCGTGCCTGGCCCACAACTAATTTTATATCCAGTCAGTCCCCCATGCAAGAAACCTGGGAGTCACTCCAGCTTCCTCCATCTCCCTAACCCCCACATTCAGTCTATCAGCAGCAGTTTCTACTACTTTGACTTCTTTTTTTTTTTGAGATGGAGTCTCACTCTGTCACCCAGAATGGAGTGCAGTGGTGCGATCTCAGCTCACTGCAAGCTCCACCTCCCGGGTTCATACCATTCTCCTGCCTCAGCCTCCCGAGTAGCTGGAACTAAAGGCGCCCGCCACCATGCCTGGCTAAATTTTTTGTATTTTTAGTAGAGACGGGTTTCACCGTGTTAGCTAGGATGGTCTTGAACTCCTGACTTCAAATGATCCGCCCACCTTGGCCTCCCAAAGTGCTGGGATTACAGGCATGAGCCACGGTGCCCTGCCTGCTTTGATTTCTTTCTTTCTTTCTTTCTTTTTTTTTTTTTTTGAGACGGAGTCTTGCTCTGTCGCCCAGGCTAGAGTGCAGTGGCGCAATCTCGGCTCACTGCAAGCTCTGCCTCCTGGGTTCACGCCATTCTCCTGCCTCAGCCTCTCCGAGTAGCTGGGACTACAGGCGCCCGCCACCACGCCCAGCTAATTTTTTGTATTTTTTAGTAGAGACGGGGTTTCACCGTGGTCTCGATCTCCTGACCTCGTGATCCGCCCGCCTCAGCCTCCCAAAGTGCTGGGATTACAAGCGTGAGCCACCGCGCCCGGCCCTGCTTTGATTTCTTAATGTGCACTCAAGTGGATGGGAAAAATGATTACCACTTCCCTGCCCTATAACACTGTCATCTTGAACCCCTGAGCTCAAGCAGTCCACCTACCTCAGCCTCCCAAAATGCTGTGATTACAGGCACAAGCCACCACACCCAGTCTGCAATTGCCTTTTTTTTTTAAACAGAGTTTTGCTCTTGTAGCCCAGGCTGGAGTGCAATGATGCAGTCTCAGGTCACTGCAACCTCCAGGTTTAAGTGATTCTCCTGCCTCAGCCTCCCGAGTAGCTAGGATTACAGTTGCCTGCCACCATGCCCAGCTAATTTTTTTGTATTTTTAGTAGAGATGGGGTTCCACCATGTTGGCAATGCTGGTCTTGAACTCCTGACCTCAGGTGATTCACCTGCCTTGGCTTCCCAAAGTGCTGGGATTACAGGCATGAGCCACCGCGCCCAGCCTGCAATTGCCCCTTAACTGGACACCCTGACTCCATTCTCATCCCCACTTCCCTGCTGCTCCCCTCCATCTTCCATTTAGCCACCAGAAACATCATTTCCTACATAACCCAATTGTGTTTCTCCTCTCCATGGCTACTCCCATGGAGCCCCATCTGTGAAAGAATCAAGGCCGGACTTCTCGACACAATATTCAGGTCCCTTCCTGAGTGCCCCATGCCCACCTTACCAAACCCCGTCTCTCAGTTGCCCTTTCCTCAAGCTCATGCCAGAACATGTGTAAAGCCACCATGCTCCTTTTGGCCTCTAGGAATTTGCACATGCCGTTCCTTGTCCCTGGAATGCCCTTCTCCCTGGCTTTCTTGGTGAACTTTTCCATCACATAGCACCTCTCAGAGAAGGCTTCTCTGATGCCCTTCCCCACTATCCCCCCAGGTGAAATGTGCTGTCCCACCTCCGTCCTATAGCACAAAAGTCTTTCACTCAGTGTGAGCAGTTATCACCACAAAATATAATGTATTTGTTTACATGTCCACTCCCCCCACTTAATGGGGTATCTTGAAACTAAATACTCATTTATTTATTGTATCCTCTCCATCCTCCTCATCAAAGCCGAGTGCCTATACATATCATGTACTGTGCAGGTGCTTCACTTACATTAACTCAGCTAATACTCTTCCTGACAACCCTCCAAGTTATTCCTGCTTTACAGAGCAGGAAATGGAGAGTCAGAGAGGCTAGGTGATATGCCCAAGGTCCTACAGGCTAGAAAATGAATTAGTTGGGATTGGAACCCAAGTCGGCTTGCTTCCAAATTGTGCGCTCCATACTATGCACCTGTGCACCATGAGGCACATGGTGCCTGACACACTGAAGGCGTTCAGCATCAGCTTGACTGGATCAGAATGTGGAGGCAAAATCAGAGAGCCCACCTTCTTAGTGCCATAGAGGGTCTCCAGCAGCTTCTCTTGTGCAGACTCAAAGCGTCGGTCCAGGCTTGAGGTTGTCTTTTGCACCAGGTTCCAGATCAGGTAATTGTTCAGGATGCTGACAACCAGACCAGAAAATAAGAAAAGGGCAGGTGGGATGCCTTCCCGCTCCCCAAACCAGCCCCCAGGAACATGCAGGCTGCAGGAGTCCCAAGAGGCATATGTGGAAGCTGTCCCAGGGTTCCCTTTGGTCCCTGGGCCACACACCTGCCTGTAGAGGTCAGGTTGGAGAGAGGTGCGGGAACAGAGATTACAGGGAGCATCCTGCAACCCTAGCGCAGAGGAAAAGCCCATAGACATTCTGATTGGATGTTTGGAAGGCCCATAGCATTATCAAATGTTGTTCTGTGTGGCTGGGCCAGTCCACTACGCCCAGCATTGCTGGAGACGTCCACGGAACCCACCCTCACCTTGGGCTCCCCCCATACCTTGGTTCCGTTCGGTTGATGAGCTCTGACACCTGCTGCAAATAATCCATCCCATACACCACCACAGGCTCAGAGTCACTCAACTCCAATGGTGACAGCAAGAAAGACAGGAACTCAAGCCAGTCCATGGAGGGCGCCAGAGCCTAACAGAAAAAAATCTCAGGCCTTGCCTGCCCCACTCGCTTCCAGCAGAACCCTCCCCCACTGTATGCTGTAGCCTGGGAGCCCTTCCCATTGCCATAGCAACAACTACTGGCTTCATGGTGTATCTTTCCTGTAATATACCCTTTTCCAGGCCTGGGCACCTCCAATCTGGGAGCCCAACCACTTATTATACAAGGATAACCACTACGTGTGACATTCAGCTGGGGCCTAGATATTCAAATATTTTCCTAACAATTGATAAAATACCACTCACCTGACACCCTGCACATACTGGCTTCTCCTCCAGAACCACATCCCACCCCAACTTTTCCATAATCCAACATCTAAAGTGTTAATAGCCTGGCACAGTACGGGTCCCCCAGTAGAAACTTCCACTTCTAGGTTTTTTTTTTTGAGATGAAATTTCGCTCTTGTTAACCCAAGCTGGAGTGCAATGGCACGATCTCAGCTCACTGCAACCTCCGCCTCCCAGGTTCAAGCGATTCTTCTGCCTCAGCCTCCCAAATAGCTGGGATTACAGGCATGTGCCACCACACCCGGCTAATTTTTTATTTTTAGTAGAGATGGGGTTTCACCATGTTGGCTAGACTGGTCTTGAACTCCAGACCTCAGGTGATCCACCCGCCTTCGCCTTCCAAAGTGCTGGGATTACAGATGTCAGCCACCATGCCCAGCCTATTCTGATTGTTTTGTGGACATCTCATACAAACCGTTATACATTTTTAACACAATCCCTCCATGCATCCCCAGGCAACAAGAAAGGGACCAAAGGATGACCCAGTGAGAGGTGGCCTAAATGGACACCATTTTTTTTCCCAGGACAGCAGCAGTGCAGTGGAGCACAGAAAAGCAAGGGAATGAGGAAAGGACTGGCTGCCTTGGGGAGACAGCACGGAGGGAAGCTGGGTGGTCTGTGCCAGTGCTGGCCCCTCTCAGTTGTCTCCAGTCCCCTGCCTGCCCCACCTGCAGCTCCGAAATGCTCATCTTGTGATAGATCTTCTCCTCGTCGCGCCGCTGGTCCTGGGGCACTGTGATGTTGGCCAGCTGTATCTCCAACTCCAGCACCTGCTGCATCTGCTCCCTCGTGGAGGTGGGCCGCCCACCCAGCAGCATCCCCAGCTCCTCCATGTAGTCCAGATAAGCGGTGAGCACCTGTCAAGGCCCGGGTGATCCTCAGAGCCCAGCAACAATTCCTGCCCAAGGCTGAGATCTCTTCTTACCACCACCTCTGCTCACTATCTCTTCTGCTTGAAGCCTTCCTGGATGACCTGTTTCATTTCTGACACACTGCTTACCGCCACTGGCTAAGTATTGTTTACTTACTTACTTCTTCTTCTTTTTTTTTTTTTTGTCTCACTCTGTTGCCCAGGCTGGAGTGCAGTGGCGCGATCTTGGCTCACTGCAACCTCCACCTCCTGGGTTCAAGCGATTCTCCTGCTGCAGCCTCCTGAGTAGCTGGGACTACAGGCGTGTGCCACCACGCCTGGCTAATTTTTTGTATTTTTAGTAGAGATGGGGTTTCACCATGTTAGCCAGGCTGGTCTCGAACTCCTGACCTCAGGTGATCTGCCCGCCTCGGCCTCTCAAAGTGCTGGGATTACAGGCATGACACTGCACCGGGTCATGTTTACTTACTTCTGTACTTGTTTATCATCTATTTCCCCAAGGAGAAGGTGAGTTCCAGCAGAGCACTGTTCCAAGTTACAGCAGCTTACTCACTGCTGTCTCTAGGGACTAGAACACAGAGTAAGTGCTCTGCAAGTGTCTGTCCAGTGGATGGGCCTGCTTCCCATACTGCTTTGCCTTCTCATTTCCTAGATCCCTGCTAGTTGTCCCAGCCCATCAGTGACCATGTGCCTTCACTGAACAGCTGACTGGACCTCACAGGGGATCGGGGCCATGGTGTCCTCAGGCCTCTATTACCTCCCATCCTGCCAGGCCTCAAGCTTGCTGCTTTCTCCACTACCTGCTAGTCTCCAAGGGAGAGAAAAGCATGGAGAAGAAATATTTAGTGACCACTTCTGTAGACATGCATCAGACTCTCTATTAGAGGCTTTCCATACAGTGTATCTTTTCCTCCCCGCACAGCAACTTCATGAAGTGAAGATGAGTCCCATTTCACACCCCAGGGCAGAAGCTTGGGAAGATGACACAGCTTGACTTCCATCACAAACTAGCAGATGGCAGAGTGAGAATGTGGCCCAGGCCCGATGACCCCAGGGCCATGGCGGCCCTGGCCCTGCTCAGGTCCAGTACAAACTCATGCGGCCTCACCCCTGCTGGCCCTGAGGCTCCATGAAGGCAGGGCTGTGTTTGCTTTGTTCACCACTGTAATTTCAGGCCCAAGCACAGCTGTCTGCCACATAGTAGGTGCTCAATAAATATCTGTTGAATAACAGGATGAAAACCTGCAAACAGACACTGAACACTGCTCTGTGCCAATTTCCTTAACCCTCCTCCCAGAAACCACTTCCCACTCAACCGGAAGGCCCACCTGGGCTCCCCTAATCGCCAAAGGCCATCTCCTCTTCTACTTACCAAGAAGTTTTAGATCCCTTAATCTCCATTCTGTGTATTTCAAATTCCTCCTGTCTCTCACCTCTCCTCTTACTTGCTGCTGGCATCAGAGGAAGAGGTTTGAGTACCAATCCCAGTCATCCCAGCTCCTGAGGAGGTTGGTTAGCTAAACCAGTGATCTCACCTTACCCCTTCTCTCTCCACATCCTCACCTTCAGCTTAGTGCTTACTTTTGAGACTCTCCTGAACCCTGCTTTACTCTTAGTTTTTTTTGTTGTTGTTGTTTGTTTGAGATGGCGTCTCCCTTTGTCACCCAGGCTGAAGTGCAGGTGTGTGATCTTGGCTCACTGCAACCTCCACCTCCCGGGTTCAAGCGATTCTCTTGCCTCAGCCTCCCCAGTGGCTGGGATTACAGGCGAGGGCCACCAGGCCTGGATAATTTTTGTATTTTTAGTAGAGACAGTGTTTCGCCATGTTGGCCAAACTGGTCTCGAACTCCTGACCTCAGGTAATCTGCCTCGGCCTCCCAAAGTGCTGGGGCCACAGGTGTGAGCCACTGCACCCAACCTACTCGTAGTTTTCATCCTATCTTAACCTTTTGTGTTGCATCTTTCTCTAGATCCCAGCACAGGAGGCTTCCTGAAGGCAACCAGTGACATGCTGACAGCCAAACCCAAGTCTTTCCTCTTGCCCCTTCCAAAGGGTTGAAGGATGTTGTTCTCTCCCAAATTGTAAAAATTATCTCCTCCCCTGACTCAGATGATGTCAAAATCACACATCTGTCCACATCACTTTTGAGTTTCCCTTTCCATTTCTTTTGGGATGAATCCTAAATTTGGCCCACAATGCTCCTGCATAGTTGAGCCTATGGACCTGTCCAGAAGGCCTTGGCCCACATGCCCATCCTGCTCCCTCTCCCATTGAGAATGGCCAGTGGGCTGGCCATATGCCTTCCCACTTTGGAACCTTTGCATAACCTATTGCCTTTGCAGAGACCTCTCCCTTCATTGCAGCCTATCCGCACCCTGGAACTAGGCAGGTTCCTGGTCACACTTGCTCTCAGAACCCTATGCTTCAACAAATGGTTGTCCTACTCCACAGCAATCTCTTTTGCTGAGTCTCCCACTGCCCTTAAAATACAAGGATCTCCTTCTGTCCTTTCTCTGTCCTCCTCCTGTCTTACCTCTTCAAAGCCTTTGTTTAGGTTTCTTTTTTCTTTTCTCTCTTTTTTTTTTTTGAGACAGAGTCTTGCTCTGTTGCCCAGGCTGGAGTGCAGTGGTGCCATCTCAGCTCACTGCAAGTTCCACCTCCCAGGTTCAAGTGATTCTCCTGCCTCAGCCTTCCAAGTAGCTGGGATTACAGGCAGCCACCACCACGTCGGGCTAATTTTTGTATTTTTAGTAGTGATGGGGTTTCACCATGTTGGTCGGGCTGGTTTCAAACTCCTGACCTCAAGTGATCCACCTGCCTTGGCCTCCCAAAGTGCTGGGTACAGGCGAGAGCCACCATGCCCGGCCCAATTTTTGTATTTTTAGTAGAGATGGGGTTTCACCATGTTGGCCAGCTGGTCTCAAACTCGTGACTTCAAGTAATCAGGCCGCTTCGGCCTCCCAAAGTGTTTGGATTACAGCCACCCTGCCTGGCCTGGTTAGGTTTCTAAGGAGATGCCCCTCAAGCCTCTGGGTCCTTTCAGGCTTATTCTCTCTTCAGGGCTCCACACAGCTTTCCCAGCTGCCTGCTGACCTCTCAGTATGTAAGGTGCCCAGGTCCCATCAAACTCACATGTCTAAAAGGAGCAGCTCCCACACCCTGAGCATCTGCCACATGCAGGAGCATAAGTTTGTACCCCTAACCTACTCTAAACACTGTATGAGGTTGATGCTATGATCCCCTGTTTACGGATGAGGGAACAGCCTCAGAGAGATTAATCAACTTGCACAAAGCAGCAGAGCTGAGACTGAAATCCAGGTCTGACTCCAAAGTCTCTCCTATTCCTGTGACATTGCACTGTCTCCTCTTTCTCAATGTACCCTAAGCTGGTTCTTCCTACAGACACCCCTAATTCCCAAGGGACCCCTCCATTCCACCATCACGGAAGTGAACAGTTTCAGCCATCTTCACCTCTTCCCTCCTCTAACATCCGGGCACCAAGAACTCATGATTCTGACTTGATGATATCTCTTACATCCTCCCCTTCCTACCATTCCTTCTGCCACCTCTTTCATTTGGGACCTTCCTGACTCAGAGCACGGAGTACCACAGATACTCTTAATTCATCTCCAGGCTTTCTTTCTCACATCTACTTTCCACACCCCAAACAAACTGACTTCCCAAAGCACTGCGCTCCCTCCCTACTTTGGAGCACGCAGTGGCTCTCCGGGAGCTACAGAATCAACTCCGTAGTGTGCTATTCAAGGTCCTCTCCATAACCCGTTCCTGCCCACCTCTCCAGCCTCTCATCTGCCTTGAGTTCTATATTTTACCACAGTGGACCCCTTGCCATGGTCCAGACACACCTAGTCTTTCCCTCGTCAACACTTTTTTTTTTTTTTCTGAGATGAAGTCTCGTTCTGTTCCCCAGGCTGGAATGCAGTGGTGCCATCTCGGCTCACTGCAACCTCTGCCTCCTGGATTCAAGAGATTCTCTTTGCCTCAGCCTCCCAAGTAGCTGAGATTACAGGTGCACGCCACCTTGACTGGCTAATTTTTATATTTTTAGTAGAGACGGGTTTTCACCATGTAGACCAGCCTGGTCTCAAACTCCGAACCTCAAGTGATTCACCGGCCTCAGCCTCCCAAAATGCGGGGATTACAGGTGTGAGCCACTGTGCTCAGCCTCATCAACACTTTTGTTTAAACTGTTCTTTCTTTTTCTTTTTCTGTTTTTTTTTGAGTCAGAGTCTTGCTCCGTCACCCAGGCTGGAGTGCAGTTGCATGATCTTGGCTCACTGCAACCTCCGCCTCCCAGGTTCAGGCAATTCTCCTGTCTCAGCCTCCCGAGTAGCTGGGACTACAGGCGCCTGCCACCACGACTGGCTAATTTTTGTATATTTAGTAGAGGTGGGGTTTCACCTTGTTGGTCAGGCTGGTCTCGAACTCCTGACCTCAGGTGATCCACCCCCCTCGGCCTCCCAAAGTGCTGGGACTACAGGCGTGAGCCACCACACCTGGCCTAAACTTCTTTCTACCCAGCATGCCCTCATCCACTCCTACATATTCTACAGGGCCTGGCTCAAATGCGATCTCTTCAGGAAGACTTTGCTGGCTCCCTGAGTCTCTCCTGAATCCTGAGGACCCTCTTGTGAGCTTTGTTCTCAGCTATCTAGGTCCCTGAACCCTTCGACACTGAACGCTTCCTGTGGCAATGGCTCGGAAACTTATATCTCAGAATTCCCCCACTGGACCTGGCATACAGTAGGTGTCTATGAAACCTACTAGAAGAATAAGAGGAAGGAAGGAAGGAAAAGGGGAAGAAAGGGAGGGAGGGAGGAAGGAAGAAAAGGGGGAAGAAAGGGAGGGAGGGAGGAAGGAAGAAAAGAAGGAAGAAAGGAGGGGCAGTTACTTCACTAGGTGACAGGATAGGCTCACCTTCCCTGCTCTGACCCTCGGCAAAGGGAAAAGTCAACAGGGATCAGCCCAGCTCAGCAAGGGGTAGGGATGGGGGTTTGGAAGATGTTCCTTACTTTCTCATTGGCAGTTCTGTTTAAGTAGTAATCCCGAGAGGGCAGAAAGAGCCCAGACTGGTCCACCTGCAATGTCAAGGAAAGGAGGTGAGCCCCTCGCTTTCCCCACCATGGGAACCTGAATTCCCGAGCAGGGGTTGGGGTGGGGGCAGGGGGTCAGCCCAGCCTGCCTGTCACAGGAGAGGGAAGTCTGGGTTCAGCGAAGGGTCCCTAAGTCTCTCCCCACCCTTTCCCAGCTCATCACCTGGATAACATTGCTGTTGGAACTCTTAGAGTCGGCACTGATGTAGACGGTGAAGAATGGGGTGGCCCTGTAGGTCCCTGCTACTGCCTTCAACACCTCCATAAAGTTGTCCTGGTCCCAGGGCCCCGTAATGTTCCAACCACCAATCTATGTAGAGACCATAAGTGGAATGATTAGCACAGGAGCTCCCAAAGCGTTCCTGGCCATCTCCTCTCTCAAGGCCCCTCCTGCTCCCCTGCCCTCAGCTGGCTCAGTGGCTCTACCTTGTCAATGAGGTCTCTCAGTGGCTGGGCTCCCAGCTCCTCAATGCGCTCCACCTGTAGGCAAGATAGGTAGAAGCGCTGTGTCTTCCGCTCAGCTTCACTGCTGGAGTTGAAGGTGGTGTTTTCTGTGGGGCAGAACACAGGATCCAGGTGGCAATTACGTTAACTGCTGAGAGGGAGTCACTGGCCGTCGCTCGGTTTCTCTCCTTGCCTTGTCAATGAGCAGTCCTCCTAACGCAGACCCAGGAAGAGTGTCTGAAACAGTAAGCCGTGGCTTCCTCTCCCTGTCCACGGAGACCCAAGGATATCTAAGCAGTACAGGCTCCCTGGTGTCTACCACACCACGACAGTGCTCCAAACACAGTACAGAGAAGCGGCCCTCCATTATACCCAGAGTTCTGCCCCCGTCAAACCCATCTGCACTTCTCAAGAGTCCCCTGCTCTCTGCCTCCCCACTCTCTGGAGTGTTCACAGAGCCATCCACTTCCTCATTCATGGACATTGACTATCTGCTAAGTGCCAGGCCCTGTGCTGGGCACAAGGCACATAGGTGGCCCAAGGCCTCCCTAACAGCCCCACTCACCAAGCAGGTGCTTCAGTATGGCCTGGTTTTGGTCCCAGAGGCTGTTGAAGGTGTTCCAGCGAGAATGCCCATCGGGCAGGGGGTTCCTCCGAATCCAGCCCCCACAGGAGAACTGGTAAAAGTCCTCACAGGGGCTCACCCCTCGGTCCAGGGACTCCAGGATTTTTCCAGCCACTCGAATGCAAGCCTCTGTAAGGCAGGTGCTGTGGGATGGGTCTGTGGTAGGGAACATGGCCGGAGGGTAGGGGACTGTTAGTCTGTCTGTCTGGAAGGGGCAAACTCTTTGCAAGGGCCATAACAGCAGGAAGGTTGGGAAGAGAAAGCAAAGCGGGGGGCTTTTCTGCAGGGAAGTCTTGGTCCCCACAAGTGAAAATCTTAGAGGCCCTTAGGCCTCCAGAACCCCTAGTTATGAATACTGATGAAGAGTGTGGGCCCACCTACCTCTGTGGTACTGGACCCCTAGGGCCACAAGGCAGCCCAGAAGCAGTGCAGCCAGCAGTAGAGAGACACCTGCTAAGACCAGCTCCAGCTGCGTGCGTGAGCCTAACAGCTGTCTTGTCCCCTTCTGGAATCCCACCTGGGGAACATAGGGGGACAGAGAGTGACTGAGCTGCAGGGCAGGGGTCCAAGATCACCAGAGGGTGAAGCCACAGGCAGTTTTCAGAGCCACAGGGTTAACTTTGGGCCCGGGGGCAATGAGGCCAGCCGGTGAGTTGAGCCCTGAGTCTGTTTTGTGCAACATCATGGCTTAGCATCGCCTCACCATAGTCCTAGAGCAGAGGCCAGAGATGGAGCGGAGGTGGGGGCAGGTGACCCTCCAGAACAGCCCAGAGCTCCTGGGTGTGCCAGGCGTCATGCCAGGGCTGGGGCCTGGTGAGAAAGGGGAAGCCCCCTTGCCCACCTCCATGGCGTCCGGGGAGGCCCCGCCCTCTACGGGGGTCTCGGGTGCGTCTTCATCCCGAAGCGTGGCCCGTTTGTACTCCACCATCTGCCAGACAGTCGGGGTTGCCAACCGAGGTCAGGCAGAGAGGGCTATTTGCCCACGACCCTGCCCCAGTGCTCCCTGCCTCGCGGACCCCTCCCCCCTGCGAAGAGGGCCCTTCCCTTCCCACCTGCCCTGCTCTCCGGCCTGGGGTCTCTCAATCACCGCTCCACCAGGCCTGGGACGCAGCCCTACCTCCGCGAGCCGGGCACCGCTTGCCCCTCCGCGGCCGACCCCTCTGCCTCGTCCCCCTCCACCCGGTCCCCTCCCGTGGAGGCCAGGGCCCCCACTCACGTTGCTGCCAGCTCCCAGCTCCTGCAGCGCGACGTTCATGGTGGAGTCGGGCCAGGCGGTGATTCAGGGCTCCCGGCAGCTGGCCCTTTCCCGGGCCGCGGCCCCGGTCCCCTGCCGGGCCCCGCCGCCACCAGCCATCACGGCCGCCGCGCAGCACCCCCGCTCGGCCGCGGCCTCCGCTCGACCGCGGCCGCCCCCGCCCGCCCGAGTCCCCCGCCCCACGCGGCGCCCCGCCCGGGGTGGAGGGAGCGTGGGGGAGAGGGAGGAGCGCGCCGAGGCTCTCCGCAGGCTCCAGCTGCCCTCCAGCAACACCGGAGACCCCTCCACGCTTCATGATCCGCCCCCCATCTCAGCAGCACCCTCCTTCAAGCCACCCATAATTTACTTTCCTATGAAAAGTAATGAAATTCAACCAGGCCCAGACGTTGCTAATACTCCTTGGCCTACTTCCTCCAAATTTCAGGCTCTCTCCATCCCCTTTAAGCACTTTAGAGAAATTATGCCCTCCTGAGGAACGTCTTCCCCCAGTAGTCCACATAGCCCCTCTTCAGCCGGCAAATACAGAGCACACAGTCAGTTCACTCACATTCAGGGTGTGCACGTGGTACCTACCTATGGTACCTACCTATGTGCAGAGAGCACATAGACGCCAAGGACACGGGCAGGCACGACGCCCAGCATACAGTCCACACACGCACATGAGATGCCCACAGAATGTACACACACTGCATACTCACACACAGTGTACACAAGCACAACACACCCAGAGCCAACACACACGCACACTGTGTTTCTGTATGTACACACACCAAGTGCAGGGGGAGCATACACTCCACACACACACAGCCTACACTGACTCTACTCTTCCATGGCTCTTCAAGACCACACTTCTACTCTCCAAGATAACTGCTGTCATCAGATCGTCTCATAAAGGGAGGGTTACAGATGGTGACAAATTGGCAGGGAAAAAAACAGCCATGCACAGATATTTAAAGAAAAGACGTGCTAACACTTCTAACTTGGGGAAAGCAAACCGTTTTATCTGGGAGATTTACAAGGAGAAAAAAAACTAACACCAAGCAATATTTAACTGAAAAGCAATAGTGTGGCACCCATGCATCTGCCATCTGCCTTCCATATTGTCATTCCTTAATCAGGCCTGGTGTTATTGCAGGCTGCTGCACTGAAAAGTGCCTAGTGTTTTACAATTCAAAAAAAAAAAAAAGGAAAAGAGAGTGCGCTTCATCTTCCTCTCCCCATCCTCCACCCCCACTGAGAGAGTACAAGAATTTGACCTGAGAAGGCTTGAATGGGTAGCAAACACATAATCCATTTCTTTCTCTTTCTCTCTCTCTCTCTTTCCTTTCTTTCTTTTCTTTCTCTTTTTCTTTCTTTCTTTCTTTCTTTCTTTCTTTCTTTCTTTCTTTTTCTTTCTTTCTTTTTTCATCTTTCTCTCAAGAAGGGTGTCAGCCAGGTGCAGTGGCTCATGCCTGTAATTCCAGCACTTTGGGAGGCCGACGTGGGTGGATCATGAGGTCAGGAGTTCGAGACCAGCCTGGCCAACATGCTGAAACCCCGTCTCTACTCAAAATACAAAAATTAGCCAGGCATGGTGGCGGGCGCCTGTAATCCCAGATACTTGGGAGGCTGAGACGAGAATCGCTTGAACCCAGGCGGGTGGAGGTTGCAGTGAGCTGAGATCATGCCACTGCACTCCAGCCTGGGCAACAAAGACCGAAACTTGGTCTCAAAAAAAATAAATAAATAAGAGAAGGGTGTCTCACTTTGTTGCTCAGGCTAGAGTGCAGTGGCATGGTCATAACTCACTGCAGCCTCAAATTCCTAGGTTCAAGCAATCCTCCGACCTGAGCCGCCGTAGTAGCTGGGACTACAGACACGTGCTGCTGTGCCTGGCTAATTTTTTAAAATTTTTTATAGAAACGGGGTCTCACCATCTTGCCCAGGCTGGTCTTCAACTCCAGGCCTTAAGCAATCCTCCCACCCACCTCAGCATCCCAATGTGCTGGGATTACAGGCATGAGTCACCATGCCTGGCCCATAGTCCATTTATTGATGCTCACCTCAGTTCTCAGACAACTTGCTGCAGTGGATCTAATGCAGAATGTTCTTGCGGCTGAGAAAGAGTAGATGATGAATGAAGCAGGCTGAGAAGTGTTGCATTGCTTTTTTGGCATTTTTCACCCCAGAATGGCATGGTTCTCAAACAGGAGACAGTACAGTACAGTAAGGATAAAAGATTCTGGATCCAGATTCAGTTTCCTCATTTGTAAAATGGAAATGAGAATACCTACTTCAGGCCACACACCGTGGCTCACGCCTGTAATCCCAGCACTTTGGGAGGCCGAGACGGGTGGATCACCTGAGGTCAGGAGGTCAAGACCAGCCGGGCCAACATGATGAAACCCTGTCTCTACTAAAAATACAAAAAATTAGCTGGATGTGGTGGCACACACCTGTAATCCCAGCTACTCGGGAAGCTGAGACAGGAGAATCGCTTGAACCCAAGAGGTGGAGGTTACAGTGAGCCGAGATCGTGCCACTGCACTCCAGCCTGGTAACAAGAGCAAAACTCTGTCTCAAAAAAAAAAAAAAAAAGACTAATACCGACTTCAAAGGCTAGTTGTGAGAATTAAATGAAATAATACTTGTAAAGTATATGGGACAGTGCATGACACATAATGGGCAATGTGTTGTTTTTTTTGTTTTTGAGACGGAGTCTCCCTCTGTCGCCAAGCTGGAGTGCAGTGACGCGATCTCAGCTCACTGCAACCTCCGCCTCCTGGGTTCAAGCAATTCTCCTGCCTCAGCCTCCCGAGTAGCTGGGACTGCAGGCACACACCACCACACCCAGCTAATTTCTGTATTTTTAGTAGAGACGGGATTTCACCATGTTGGCCAGGCTGGTCTTGAATGCTTGACCTCAAGTGATCCACTTGCCTTGGCCTCCCAAAGTGCTGGGATTACAGATGTGAGCCACTGCGCCTGGCTTACAGCATTATAATCTTATGAAACAACTGTTATTATACATGCAGTCCATCATTGACATAAAGGTTGTTATGTAGTGCATGATTGCATAATGAAAGCTACTACGTATGGGCCACCTGGCAACAGGATCATTAGAAATATTCCCAGGGTCACTGCAACAGCATACTACAAATAGCAAGTTTAGACAGCACTTTACTATGTGGCAGCCACTGCTCTAAGTGGTTTACATCTTATGCACTCATGACACTTACGAAGCCATTCTACAGATGAGGAAACTGAGGCATAGAAACACTAAGAGTTATACAGCTTGTAAGTAGCAGAGCTGGGATTTAAACCCAGGGAGTATGGTTCCTTTCTGGAGAGCAGTTTAGCAATATGAATCAAAAGGTGGCTACACTTCCTCCTCGCATTAGTTGCTAGTGTTTTGCTACATCCCTTCTAGGAAGAATAAGTGGAAATACATAAATTTCCAAGACAGGCAGACTTGGGCTCAAATCTGGGCTCAATTCTTTATCAGCTGTATCATCTTTATCAAGTTACTTGAAAGCTCTGACTGTTAATTTTTCTCATCTATAAAATGGGAATAATCACCCCTGTCTCAGAGAGTTACTGTGAAAATTAAATGCAACCACATATGATAGAGCCTGTTACCTATTTTTTCATACCCAAATTATTTTAGACCCATAATATCCCCTCCCACCTCCCCTCCTCTTTTCTTCCTTTTTCTTCTTCTTCCTTTTTTCCTTCTTCCTTCCTTCCTTCCTTCTTCCTTCCTTCCAATTTTTAGAGACAGGGTCTGCTCTATCACCCAGGCTGGCATTATGAGCTCCCTGCAGCCTCAACCTCCTATGCTCAAGTGATCCTCCCACCTCAGCCTCCCAAGTAGCTGGGACTACAGGTGCATTCCATCACACCTGGCCTTTTTTTCTTCTTCTTTTTTTTTTTCATACAAATGAGGCCTCACTATGTTGCCCAGGTTGGTCTCAAACTCCTGAGCTCAAGTAATCCTCCTGCATTGGCCTCCCAAAGTGCTGTAGGCCTGAGCCACCACTTCCAGCCCCCCATAACTATTTCTGACTACATGTTAAATACCCTATGTATAAGAGTCTTGGAGTTTGCTCTATTTTATATTTCTATTTTCTTTCTCTGTATTTTTCATCTTTGACTCTGTTTCTCTCTTATTCTCCTATTTTCTCTCTCTCTTTTCTACTCTTCCTTCCCTACATGGATAATCTTTTTTTGATCTTTTTTCCTACAGAGATAATCTTTTTTTGGTCTTTTTTCCTACATGGATTATCTTTTTTTTTTTTTTTTTGGTCTACATTGATTGTGAATTGAGAGGGAATGGACAATGGCTTGTGTGTTAAATTTACAAACACAATGTAGTTATGAAGAGAACAAGAAACATCAATGAGGCCCAGTGTGGTGGCTCATGCCTGTAATCCCAGCACTTTGGGAGGCTAAGGTGAGCGGATCACCTGAGGTCAGGAGTTCGAGATGAGCCTGGCCAACATGGTGAAACCCAGTCTCTACTAAAAATACAAAAATTAGCCGGGCGTGGTGACAGGTGCCTGTAATCCCAGCTACGGCAGAGGCTAAGGCAGGAGAATTGCTTGAATCTGGGAGATGGAGGTTGCAGTGAGATAAGATGGCATCACTGCACTGCAGCCTGGGTGATAGAGCAAGACTCCATCTCAAATACAAAAGAAACATCAAAGCTCAGTATAGATAAAGATGGAAGGTATGAACACTCATACATTGCTGGTAGCTTCCAAGTTGATACAACCTTTTTGGCAATATGAATCAAAAGGTATAAAAGTGTGCACACTCTTTGACCCAGAAAATTTACTTCTAGGAAATTGTTCCAGGAAATAATCATTATCCACGGGATATTTTTATCAATTAGCTTTTGTTGTGTAACAAATCATCTCAAACTGGATTAAAATAACAAACATTGATTATTTCTCACGTTCTGTGATTCTTTGGGATTGGCCAGCTCAGCAGGAGCTGGATGGTTTAGCATGGTCTAGAATGGCTTCATTTACATTTCTGGGCTTCAGCTGGGATGCCTGAACAGTGTCTCTGTGTATTATCTCCTCTTCCAGTAGGCTTGCCCAGGCTTCTTCATATGGTGGCCTTAGGATTCTCAGCAACAAAGAAGGGGCAAGGCCCAGTACATAAACACTTTTTTTCCTTTTCCTTTTTTTTTGAGATGGAGTCTCGCTCTCTCGCCCAGGCTGGAGTGCAGTGGCGCGATCTTGGCTCACTGCAAGCTCCGCCTCCTGGGTTCACGCCATTCTCCTGCCTCAGCCTCCCGAGTAGCTAGGACTACAGGCACCCGCCACCACGCCAGGCTAATTTTTTGTATTTTTAGTAGAGATGGGGTTTCACCATGTTAGCCAGGATGGTCTTGATCTCCTGACCTCGTGATCCGCCTGCCTCGGCCTCCCAAAGTGCTGGGATTACAGGAGTGAGCCACTGCACCCGGCCATAAACATTTTTTTTTTTTTTTTTTGACACAGAGTTTCGCTCTTGTTGCCCAGGCTGGAGTGCAATGGTGCGATCTCGGCTCACCGCAACCTCTGCCTCCCGGGTTCAAGTGATTGTCCTGTGTCAGCCTCCCGAGTAGCTGGGATTACAGGCATGTGCTACCATGCCTAATTTTGTATTTTTAGTAGAGACGGGGTTTGTCCATGTTGGCCAGGCTGGTCTCGAACTCCTGACCTCAGGTGATCCACTCGCCTTGGCCTCCTAAAGTGCTGGGATTACAGGGGTGAGCCAACGTGCCTGGCTATAAACACTTTTTTCAAGGCTCTGCTTGCAACACGTTTACCAATGTCCAAATTGGGCAAAGCAAGTCACATGATCAAGCCCATTCAGGGTTGGAGAAATAAATGCTACTTCTTGATTGGAGGAGGTACAAAATAATGTGGCCATTTTTTTCCTACAACATTTGTTCATCACAGGACTATTTATAATAATAAACAAAAAATTAGGAGGGAATTCAATGTTCAAGAGTAGAGGGCTTGTTGAATCAAACATCCATACAATGAGAGGCTATGCAACATTTACAAATGATAGACAAGAAGAGTTTATGCTGTGGGAAAATGTCCCCCACATACAGTTAAGTGGAGGAGAAAAAGGCTTACAAAATCTCATTTTTGTTAAGCGGAAGGTATAAGAGCATAGGTTAAAAAAAAATTGGAATTGCCAGGCACAGTAGCTCATGCCTGTAATACCAGCACTTTGGGAGGCCAAGGCGGGAGGATTGCTTGAGCTCAGGAGCTCGAGACCTGGGCAACATAGTGAGACCTCATCTCTATTAAAAATAAAAAAAAAATTAGCCGGGCATGACTGGCATGCACCTGTAGTCCCAGCTACTCAGGGGGCTGAGGAGGGAGGATTGCTTTAGCCTGGAAAACCGAGGGTGCAGTGAGCTATGATTGTGCCACTGCACTCCAGAAGGGATGACAGAGTGAGACCCTATCTCAAAAATCGAACAAGGCCGGGCATGGTGGCTCATGCCTGTAATCTCAGCATTTGGGAAGCCGAGGTGGGTGGATCACGAGGTCAGGAGCTCGAGACCAGCCTCGCCCACATAGTGAAACCCCGTCTCTACTAAAAATACAAAAAATTAGCCAGGCGTGGTGGCAGGCACCTGTAATCCTAGCTACTCGGGAGGCTGAGGCAGGAGAATGGCGTGAACCCGGGAGGCAGAGGTTGCAGTGAGCCGAGATCACGCCACTGTACTTCAGCCTGGGCGACAGAGCGAGACTCCGTCTCAAAAAAGAAAACAAGAAAAACAAACAAAAAACAAACCAACCCAAACAAAAAAAACAACAAAGATTAGGAGTACATACAACAAAATATTAATAATAAATATATCTAGTGATGGCATTTTTTTCTTAATGTTTTTCTGTATAATAATAACATTTCTATAGTCCAACATTTACCTAAGCAGTTTATATATATGTTAACTTATTTAATCCTTGTGATAGCCCATAAGATAGGTTCTACCAATATCATTGTCCATATTTTAGAGACGAGGAACCTAAGACACAGAGAAGCTTAATAACTTGTCCATAGTTACAAGCAGGTAGAGGGCCGAGCCTGGATTTGAATCTAAGCTTCATGTTCTTAACTGCTACACTATTTTCCTTTTTTGTGTGTGAGACGGAGTTTCACTCTTTTCACCCAGGCTGGAGTGCAATGGCACAATCTTGGCTCACTACAACATCCGCCGCCTGGGCTCAAGCGATTCTTCTGCCTCAGCCTCTAGAGTAGCTGGGATTACAAGTGCCTGCCACCACACCTGGCTAATTTTTGTATTTTTAGTAGAGATGGGGTTTCGCCATGTTGGCCAGGCTGGTCTTGAACTCCTGACCTCAGGTGATCCACCAGCCTCGGCCTCCCAAAGTGCTGGGATTACAGGTGTGATCCACTGCACCTGGCCCACTATTTTCCTTTCAAAGGCAACTAATTTGTCTGGGGCTAGAGTATAATGTTTGATAAATGTGCTATATCACTGGTTTTAAGCCTTTAAAAAAATATATCAAGGCTGGGCTCAGTGGCTCATGCCTGTAATCCTAGCATTTTGGGAGGCCAAGACTGGAGGTTTGCTTGAGCCCAGGAGTTTAGGACCAGCCTGGGCAACATGGTGAAACCCTGTCTCTACTAAAAATACACAAAGATTAGCCAGGTGTGGTGGAGGATCACCTAAGCCATGGAAGTTGAGGCTGCGGTGAACCAAGATCATGCTACTGCACTCCAACTTGGGTGATGGAACGGAGACCCTGTCTCAAAAATAATAATAATAATAAAGAAAATTAAATAATAAAATGTAAAATATTTAAACCTTTTTATTGCAAATGTAATATACTCCAGAATTATATTGAATGAAAGATGAAATTCATTCTGTTGGGATCCTGGTACCATCCTCAGAGATAACTATCATTTGCAGTTTGGTATGTATCTTTCCAAATCTTTCTTTCTTTTCTTTTTTTTTTTTTTTTGAGACATGTTCTCACTCTGTCACCCATGCTAGAGTGCAGTGGCGCAATCTCAGCTCACTGCAACGTCTTCTACTTCCTGGGCTTAAGCAATCTTCCCGCCTCCTGAGTATCTGAAAATATATGTGCTCACCACCATGCCTGGCTAATTTTTGTATTTTTAATAAAGATGGGGTTTTGCCATGCTTCCCAGGCTGGTCTCAAACTCCTGAGCCCAAGCAATCTACCTGCCTCAGCCTCCCAAAGTGCTGGGATTAAAGGTGTGAGCTACTGAGCCTGCCCAGATCTTTCTTTTATGTGCATTTATGTTCCTACATATACTGTATGTATATATGTGAATGTAGGTGTGTATACATATGTGTGTGTATGTGTACTTTTCCCACATATGTAAAATTCTACTCTAAACTTGTTATTTGGTGACATTTTGGCAGGTCTTGAGGATTTTACCATGTCTGTTCACATAGATCTTTCTCATTCTTTTTTTGGTAATTGATATAGTTTGGCTGTGTCCCCACCCAAATCTCATCTTGAATTCCCATGTGTTGTGGGAGGGACCTGGTGGGAGGTGATTGAATCATGGGGGTAGGTCTTTCCTGTGCTGTTCTTGTGATAGTGGGTGGGTCTCATGACATCTGATGGTTTTATAAGAGAAAGTTTCCCTGCACAAGCTCTCTCGCTTTGCCTGCTGCCATCCGTGTAAGATATGACTTGCTCCTCCTTGCCCTCTGCCATGATTGTGAGGCCTCCCCAGTCACGTGGAACTGTAAGTCCATTAAACTCTTTTTCCTGTATAAATTACCCAGTCTCAGGTATGTATTTATCAGCAGTGTGAAAACAGACTGATATAGTAATTTATCAGTTTCTTTTAAATAGAATGGGCCCTGGAAATACCCTCATGGTGTGGGCTTCCATCAGGTGGATAGGGTAGGACCAAAGGGCCCAGAGAGAGTCTAAGGAAGGAGAAACATGATCATGAGAAATGATAGTAAAAATACTACCCCCCCCCAAAAAATATATACATACGTATTTTTTTTTGAGATGGAGTCTCACTCTGTCACCCAGGCTGGAGTGCAGTGGTGCAATCTCGGCTCACTGCAAGCTCTGCCTCCCAAGTCCGTGCCATTCTCCTGCCTCAGGCTCCTGAGTAGCTGGGACTACAGGAGCCTGCCACCATGCCCGGCTAATTTTTTGTATTTTTAGTAGAGACGGGATTTCACCGTGTTAGCCAGGATAGTCTCGATCTCCTGACCTCATGATCCGCTCACCTCGGCCTCCCAGAGTGCTGGGATTACAGGTGTAAGCCACCACGCCCGGCCTATATTTTTTGAGATGGAGTCTTGTTCTGCCACCCAGGCTGGAGTGCAGGGGCCGATCTCAGCTCACTGCTACCTCTGCCTCCCGGGTTCAAGCAATTCTCCTGCCTCAGCCTCCCCATAGCTGGGATTACAGGTGCCCACCACCATGCCCAGCTAATTTTTGTACTTTTAGTAGAGATAGGGTTTCGCCATGTTGGCCAGGCTGGTCTTGAACTCCTGACCTCAGGTGATCCACCCGCCTCGGCCTCCCAGAGTGCTGGGATTGCAGGTGTGAGCCACCACACCCGGCTTACCCCAAAATATTTCTAACAGCTTGTATTTGTTTCTTAGGGTTGCTGTAATAAAGTACTACAAACTGGGGACTTGAAACAACAGAAACTTACTCTCTCACAGTGCTGGAGGCCAGAAGCCCAAAATCAAGGTGTTGGTAGGGTCAAGCTCCTTTGGAAGAATTTTTCCTTGCCTCTTTCAGCTGCTGGTGGCTCCCAACAATTCTTGCTGTTCCTTACCTTGTAGTTCCTTCACTCCTATCTCTGCATCTTTCATGTGGCCTTTTTCCCTGTGTGTCTGTCCTCTTCTTATAAATACATGAGTGATTGGATTTAGGACCCACCATAATCCAGTATAACTCCATCTTAATTTATTTTTTATTTTTATTTTTTTCTTTCTATATAAGGCAGGGTCTCCCTATGTTGCCCAGGCTGGTCTCCAACTCCTGGGCTCATGGGATCTTCCTGCCTTGGCCTCCCAAAGTGCTAGGATTACAGGCATGAGCCACCACACCCGGCCTATATTTTATTTTATTTTATTTTATTTTATTTTATTTTATTTTATTTTATTTTATTTATTTTATTTTTTTGAGACAGGATCTCACTCTGTCACAGAGGCTGGAGTGCAGTGGCACAATCTGGGCTATTTTTAGTAGAGATGGGGTTTCTTCATCTTGTCCAGGCTGGTCTTGAACTCCTGACCTCAGGTGATCCACCCACCTGGGCCTCCCAAAGTGCTGGGATTACAGGCATGAGCCATCTAGCTTGACTGTACCTTATCTTAACTAATTGTATCTGCAAAAGCCCTATTTCCAAATAAGGTCACACTTTTTTTTTTTTTAGACAGGGTCTTGCTCTGTCACCCAGGCTAGAGTACAGCGTGGTACAATCATAGCTCACTGCCAACTAGCTCCTGTGCTCCAGTTATCCTCCTACCTCAGCCTCCCAAGTAGCTGGGACTACAGGCATGCACCACCATGCCTAACTACTTTTTTTTTTTTAGTAGAGATGGCGTCTCACTATATTGCCCAGGCTGGTTTTGAACTCCTAGGCTCAAGTCATTCTCCCGCCTTGGCCTCCCAAAGTGCTAGGATTACAGGCATGAGCCACTGCACCTGGCCCTGAGTCACACTTTGAGGTTACAGGTGAACATTGAATTGTTGTGGGAGTCCCTATTCAATCCACTACAGGGGTCTACAGTTTCCACTTGACTAAAAGTGTCACTAATACTCAATTGTCAAAAGGCATGTTATCTGTGTAGAGCACATGGAGCAAGTATACTAGGTTGGAGGGACTTCCAGTTGAGAGACTCAACGCACTGTCACGCACTCTATACAAGCTTTATTTCATTTTAGTGTGAAAATGTATTTTCCTCTCATGGGAAGGACGCAGAATATCAGAATTTTAAAGAGAGGAGCAGAATTGAAAGAAATCCCCACATTTTTACAACATAGCTGAAGCTTATATATTGTAATAGTCCACAGGTTTGTACTTGGGACTTTTGCTTTAACTATGATCCAGCAGGCACAGCAAGGATGGAATATAATTATTTAAGAAGGAGGTAACCAAGTGAATTCTGGATTAAACTGTCATTTCTCCAATCTCCCTCATTGTGCAGAGAGAAAGGAGAATTGTTTCAATTCCTCACACAATGCTCTTATCTCATCCTTGGCAAGAACCCTCATGCCTCTTCCTTGGCACTTTAGGTGAGGGGCAGCTCACTACCTCCTCAGACAACCCACTTTACCCCCGGGACAGTTTCATCTACAAAATTGTCCTTTTCTTTTTTGAGTCAGGGTCTTGCTCTGTCACCCAGGCCAGAGTGCAGCAGCACCATTATGGCTCACTGCAGCCTCAAACTCCTGTGCTCAAGTGATCCTTCTACCACAGCCTTGCAAGTAGCTGGGACCACAGGTGTGTACCACCATACCCGGCTTGCTTATTTATTTACTTATTTATTTAGAGATGGGGCCTAGTTATGTTGTCCAGCCTGGTCTCCAACTCCTGGCTTCAAGCGATCCTTCTGCTTCAGCCTTCTGAGTCGCGGAATTCACAGGTGTGAGCCATGAATGGTGCCCAGTAAAACTTTCCTTAATAAGTAGGTTTTATCATCCCCATGCTTCAGACTAGAACATGGGGCTTAGAGAGGTGTCATATCATGCAGAAACATGGTAAAAAGACTAGAAGGATATATATATATATATATATATATAGTTATAAGGCCGGGTATGGTGGCTCACGCCTATAATCCCAGCACTTTGGGAGGCCGAGGCGGGCAGATCACGAAGTCAGGAGTTTGAGACCAGCCTGGCCAACATAGTGAAACCCCATCTCTACTAAAAATACAAAGATTGGCAGGGCGCAGTGGCTCACTCCTGTAATCCCAACACTTTGGGAGGCCGAGCGGGCGGATCACAAGGTCAAGAGATTGAGACCATCCTGGCCAACATGGTGAAACCCTGTCTCTACTAAAAATACAAAAATTAGCTGGGAGTGGTGGCAAGCACCTGTAGTCCCAGCTACCCGGGAGGCTGAGGCAGGAGAATCGCTTGAACCCAGGGGGAGGAGGTTGCAGTGAGCTGAGGTGGTGCCACTGCACTCCAGCCTGGCGACAGAGTGAGACTCCGTCTCAAAAAAAAAAAAAAAAAAAGCTAAGCATGGTGGCATGTGCCTGTAGTCCCAGCTACTTGGGAGGCTGAGGCAGGAGAATCGCTTGAACCTGGGAGGTGGAGGTTATGGTAAGCCGAGATCGCGCCATTGCACTCCAGCCTGGGCAACAGAGAGAGACTCTATGTCAAAAAAAAAAAAAAAGATGTTACGTGATTTTCTTAATTTTCCTAAAATTTTTTTCCTTCCTTCCTTTCTCTCTCTCTCTTTCTCTCTTTTTCTTTCTTTCTTTTATTGAGACGGAGTCTCACCTCGCTCTGTCGCCCAGGCTGGAGTGCAACGGCCCAGTGTCTGCCAACTGCCACCTTTGCCACCCTAGGTCAAGCGGTTCTTGTGCCTCAGCCTCCCAAGTAGCTGGGACTGCAGGTGTGTGCCACACCTGGCTAATTTTTTTTGTATTTTTAGTAGAGACGGGATTTCGCCTTGTTGATCAGGCTGGTTTCGAACTCCTAACCTCAGGTGATCCACCCACCTCGGCCTCCCAAAGTGCTGGGATTGCAGGCGTGAGCCACTGCGCCCAGCCTCCTAAAATGTTTTAAGTACAAACGAATTAATTTTTTAAAACCATGATTATGGGTCCTTCAGTTCAAGGTCACTGAGAAAGTGGGAGTCAGGATTGGAACCCATTACTGGACAACCTCCAATGGATATGGAATTTTCTGGACTCTCTTCCAGTGACCCCAGTCTTCTGCCTTTATTGTCCTTCCAGTTTCAGGGCTCCTCTCACTCCAGGCTGGGGCTCCACCTCCAGCTGTGGCCCTCTGACTAGGACAGAGCAGAGGAGGGCTTCATAGTGATGGGCCCCCAGGCCTGGGCCCTTGAGTGAGGCTGGCATCAAGGCATCCTGTGGCATACCGCCCCGCCCCCCATCCAGTTCCCTGGGCAGCCACCACTGCGTTTGTCCCTGTGTCTCCGGTATTAACACCTGGCGAGGAAGTGTTGGAAGGAGACCCACTACAAGGCAGCCTCACCGGCTGTGTGATTTGGTGATTTGGCCAGATTAAGGAAGGAAAGCGCGTCCGCCTGGAGTGTGGAATGAACGTACAGGGTGATCATTACCCTTATCAGCACTGCCGTCACTGTCGCCGCATGTGAGACACCCCCTCCTCCCCAAGGCCAGTGATTGCGCCAGAGCTCCTGCGCGCTGGCAAGCAGGTGACGCCGCGGGTGACGGCCAGCCAGGGCGGGGGTTGTGGGGGCGGGAGGCAAGGGGAGAAGAGGGCATGTTCCCGTCGGTGAGGCGAGAACTCACCCGTGGTCCAAAGCAACGAGGGCGGGGGGCACCCTCCATCTCTACTGCACTCCCTCGGGGCACACACTGGCGCACTCCGCGTCCTCAGGTGCTCCGAGCTTCCCCGCGTCACCCGCAGCCAGGGCGCCCCCCGCGACGCCGCCATTCATTCCTCCTACACTGCGAGAGCACCACTCCAGACCTGGGGGAGCCGCAGGGAGCGACGGGCTCTTCCAGTCCGCATTTCGGCTCCAGCCACCGGACTAGGGCTGGGGGTGTCTGCCCTGGTGCGCGCGCGTCGGCCCAGTTACTATAGACCCCTCCCAGGAGAGACTGAAATAGCCAGATTCAGGAGACGGAGACACTGTGGCACATAGATACAGGAGTCAAGAATGGAGATAGATAGAGAAAGGCAAAGACACTTAAGGGGCAGGCATAGACAAAGGCCATAACACAGCGAAAGAGATACGGGGCACGGAGACAGAGAGATACAGACACTTAGAGATGGACTGACACATACAAAGGCGGAGACAGAGACACAGACGGGCAGTCAGAGACGCACGGACCCTGATGATCTACTTAAGACCAGCAGAGCAACTAGTACAAGAGCGCGTCAGCGGCGAGGGCACCATCCCACTGGCCCGAGCTCTTCCCGCGCTGTGGGTTCGTGCCTTCCCCAGTTACCCTGTACCCGAGTCTCCTCCCCGCGCATTTCCCGCTCCCCGCTTTCCATTGCCAGCCCTGCGGCCGCCTTCCCGCCCCAATGCGCCTGACCAGCTTTTGCCCCCCTGCTTCCAGTCCCCCTTGCACGCCTCTCCCAGCCTAGGGATCAGACCCTCCCCCAGGCTCCTCCAGTACCAGGCTCGATCCCACCCCCCCTTCGGTCCCGCCCCTCCCCGCGAGGTCCCGGCCGGGTTGGCTGGTACTATTCTCCAAGACCCACGTGCCGGCCATTCCCCGCCACAGTGCGGGAACCTCCCACTCCAGCTGCCTCGGTTCCCGGGGTAGCTGGGCGCGCTCCTGCCCCCGGCCCCGCCTCTTTCCCCTGGCCAGTACCCGCCCCGCCTCCACCGCGCCCCGCCCGCCGTGCTCTGCCGCAGTCGGGCGCTCATCGTCATTCCGCTCTTGCCGCCGCCGCCGCGGCCACCCCCGCCCCCCGCCCCCGCCCCCGCCCGGTCCCCGCCACCGCCGCCGCCGCCGCCTGCCCAGCGGCCCGGGAGGCGGAGGCGCGGGGGAGGAGGCCCCGCTTGGCTCCTCAGCCCCGGATGCTGCATGACTTCATCCTTCTGCCGGCTCCCCTGCTGAGGTAGGGCCGGTCCGGCAGCAAGCCCGCCGCCCGCGCCCCGCCGCAGTCCCGCTCCCGCCCCGCGCCCACCCCGCGCCCGCCATGTCCGAGATCCTGCCCTACAGCGAAGACAAGATGGGCCGCTTCGGCGCAGACCCCGAGGGCTCCGACCTCTCCTTCAGCTGCCGCCTGCAGGACACCAACTCCTTCTTCGCGGGCAACCAGGCCAAGCGACCCCCCAAGCTGGGCCAGATCGGCCGAGCCAAGCGAGGTACGCGGCCCGGGCCCGGAGTCGCCGCCTGACCCAGAAACCCTCCGCCGGGCGCCCCCCGGCTGCCGTTCCCCGCCGAGTGCCCGCAGCTTTTGCCGCAGACCAGCACACCAGCCGCTCTCCGGCCCGGGCTGGAGGGGGGGTCCCAGCTGCAGTGTGTGTCCCCCTCTTCCCTTCTCCCGGGAACACGGTGCCCCGGATTCGATGCTCGCCACCTCTGGAAGCAGAGCCCTGGCACCCGGGCGAGGGGGAGGGGCCGGTCGGGGCATTTGGGGCTGCACGGAAGTGGGAACACGGGTTAACGGGCTGATTCTTTGGGATCAAATACTGAGTCGGTGGACAATACGAATAACCTTCGGATCGAGAGGGGCGTCTAACAAGAGAGGGCAGGATGCCGGGGGTCCGCTTGTCTTGGTTGTTTGCATGGGGAGGGGAGCTCTGTTGGTGCCAGGATCGGAAGAGGGGTCCCAGCGGCGAGAGGGCTCAGGTGGAGGAGAGGGCTGGACCAGCTGGATACTCGGTTTGAGCCCCATTTGAGGAGGGGGATCTGTTGAAGTGCGGGTTGAAGAGGGGAATTCCGTGAGCAAAAGGTTTCTGATCAACTCGGAGGAAGGCTCAGGTGGCAGGAGGGCTCGCACTGGGAGGGAAAATAGCTGGAGCCTTTGAAGAGGGGCGTTCCGCCATCGGGAGGGGAGGGGGTCTGTGGGACCTAGGCTTGGCGGCGGGTTGGGTCTCCAGAAGAGTTCGGACGGGGAGGACACCGCGGCACAGGGTTCCGAGGGGCGTCGCTGGGCCACGGGCAGTAGCTGCGCGGGACGCTAGGACGCGGGGCTCATTCTCATCGCCGCCGCCCCCCGAGGCCGCGCGGCTGACGCGCTTTCTCCCTGCGCAGTGGTGATCGAGGATGACCGGATAGACGACGTGCTGAAGGGGATGGGGGAGAAGCCGCCGTCCGGAGTGTAGACGCGCCGGCTCAGGCGGCGGGCTCCGGGCCCAGCCTCGCAGCGGCCAGGAGCGCGGGCCGGAGATGCGGCTGCCGGCGCCCCCCGGCCCCGGCCCAGGCGCCCGCGGGCGGGGGCTGCAGGGCCGTGCCGCCGCCGCCGCCAGGCACTCCGGAGCTGTCCGCTTCAGCACCACGGCGGCCGCGGTAGCGGCGGCGCGGACCCGCCCGGAACCCGCCGCCGCGCTCATGCACTTTAAAACCTCGGGCCGCAGCCCCACCCCGCACACCGGAACGGACACGGAGACCCGCGGCCCCCAGCCCCCGGCCCGCCCCCTCCCGCACGGCTCCCCTGCCCCGCCCCCCTCCGGCCAGTCTGGTCTGCAGACCGGGCGGCCGCCGGTGTCGGACCGCGCGCGGCCAGGGATGTTTGGCTGCGTACTTGCATGAGCTTTCCACCCACCTGAGCCCAGTCCTCCGGGCCGTTCCTCACCCCCACCCCTGTCTGGCGTGACCCTAGCCTCAGCCTCTTTCTAAGGGACTTCCTCAGCACATTTGTATTTTTATATCCGACTCTTTGTTTACTGGCTCTGCTCATGGTTCCTGCCCTCCCCTCAGTCTCGGCCACGCTCTTCTGCGCCTGGCAGATAGGATGGGTGTTGAGGCTGGGGTGAGACAAGCCCCCGACACGGTTACCAACCACATGGCCAGTCTGCCCAGGCCTGACCCCAGGAGGCATTCTGGCAGACCCCTTCTCCCCAAGGTATCATCACCTTCCAAGGGCCCAGATCCGATTTTACCTTGGACCCCTGCGTCTTACCCCTGGGAACCCAAATGGGGACTGCTCTGCACCTTTGGATGACATCTGTGGCCCCGGAGATGTTCTCAACCCAGGGGTGCCCTTTGTAAATGTTCCTCCATCCTCACTGTACCAGGAGTGTGTGAATAAACACAGACCTCCCTGTGTGTGTGTGGCCGCTGCTTAGGTCTCAGGAGCCAGGCCAAAATGGGAGTGGGGGCAGGTACTTGGGAATCTCAGGTGCATGTTGCTGGTGAGGGATGGTTGCCAAGTAAGACAGACAGGCCAGCCTGGCCTGGGAACATCATTATGATGTGGCCTCCTCGGGTAGAGATACAACCCAGGCGTGACTGGTCACCAGTGTTGGGGATGGAGCTAGGGTGAGAAACATAAAGCGGTCTAGGTTCAAAGCCTGCAGTCTCCTGTGGATAAATCAAGGCTAGATGAGGATCAGTAACAGGCCCCAGGGACAACGGTCTCCAGGCTGGCTGGTGTGCAGAGGGGTTATGCTGAGCTTTGCCCCAGGGGATGCATCACTGGTGGTTTGGTGTGGTGGCAGAGGTTGGGGAATCCAGGAGAGAACTGAGGAACCCAAGAAAGAAGCAAGAAACCTGGAATCTGGATCTAGTTGGAGCTGGGCTGTATTGGTTCATGTGGGTTCGCTCCCACCCTCTATCTTAGGCATGAGGCCCCTGGGATGTAAGCACCTTGGACCCAACCCCAAGTCCTGAGTCAGGAATTCCAACTACCTGAGGAGCCCAGGGCAGAATGGCAGGAAGGGTGGAGAACCATGCTCTGGCCTCAGAGCTGAATGGCACTAAGGAAGTCCTCATGATCTGAGTCCTGAAGGAAGCAAGGTGAGGTGGGAGGTCTGGGGGGTGAGAGGATTTGGGCCCCCAGAGCCAGCTGGGCCACACTGAGCTCCCCACCCTTGTGCATGAGGTACAGATGGAAGTGGAAACCGCTGCCATAGGTAGCATGCCTCAGGGACCAGCCATAAGAGGCTTGGGCATAGTGTCTGGTCCGAAAGTGGGGGGCAGCAGAAGTCATTGAGATGAACCGGCCTCCAGGGACCAGCACGCGGCTCACCTGCAAGGCAGACAGAGAAGCCATTGGTGAGAAGTGGATCTTCAGGTTCTCAAAGGTCAGTACTGTTCTAGATGCCCTCCCAGTCAAACCTCAGGAACCATCCCATATCCGTAGCTCAGGCTTTCCATGGCAAAGAGTGAGCCACTTTCTCTGCCTCTGGCCATTCCTTGGGATTAGGGCTATATTCTATTCAGGGAGGGGTATAGACGTGATATCAGGTATAGGGGCACCACTTTCCTATAACTGCTCACCTTGGCAGTCTCTGTCACCTGTCAGGAACCTGGCTGCTACCTCATCCCTACGGCAACCCAGTAACCACACATCAGCCTTTGTGAGCCTGACTATTCCAGCCGCCTCTAAATCTCGACCCCGCTTAACCCTTCCCTTCCTTCAGAGAGCCACACTCCTGAGGGCGACCCACTACTTGCTCCAAAACATGCTTCTGGCTTCTGATTTCTTCCAGTCCCCTGAAACCTCAACGCTGCAGCCCCACCTATTGATCTGCCTTCCTCTCTTGTTGCTCTCTTACCTCACTCAACACTTGGTCCACAGTGTGGACACCTTCAGAGGACACGGTCCAGGGATCTCGTTCCCCAGCCAGCAGAGCATCCAGCGTGCCTTTCTCGAGCACCACATCAAAAGAAGCACTGGGGAAGTCCAGCTTCCGCACATCCATGGTCTCCCAGCGCAGCTGCGGCACATGGGCATAGCGAGCCTGCATGGCAGCCACCACGACTGACGAGTAGTCCACACTGGTCACATCAGGGAAGCCTCCGAGGAACAGCTCGTAGCTCAGGGCACTGTTCCCACAACCTGGGGTGGGAGGGGATGGGTGGCAAAAGAGCTACGTTAGCTTTGGTTCTCACCTCCCCCTGAATATCCATCCACTCTTGGCCCTGTTTTCTCTCAATCCAAACCCTCCAGTACTGAGAGGAGGTGGCAGAGTGCAGAAAAAGCACAAGCCTTGGAATCGCACAGGGCTGGGTGCAAACCCTGGCTCTATCACTCCTAGCTGTGTGGGCTGGGACAAGTTGTTTAAATACTAGAAACATAGAATTTTTTTTTTTTTTTTTTAGATGAAGTCTCACTCGGTCGCCCAGGCTGGAGTACAGTGGTGCAATCTCCGCTCACTGCAACCTCCGCCTCCCGGGTTCAAGCGATTCTCCTGCCTCAGCCTTCTGAGGAGCTGGGATTACAGGCACATGCCACCACGCCTGGCTAACACTTGGATTTCCTATTCAGAAAAATGAAGATAATAATACGTAGGCCATATACAGGATGTGATGCATTAAACTTAAGAACTAAGAGCTAGGGGCCGGGCGCGATGGTTCACGCCTGTAATCCCAGCACTTTGGGAGGCCGAGGAGGGTGGGTCACCTGAGGTCAGGAGTTCAAGACCAGCCTGACCAACATGGAGAAACCCCATCTCTACTAAAAATACAAAATTAGCCAGGCGTGGTGGCACATGCCTGTAATCCCAGCTACTGGGGAGGCTGAGGCAGGAGAATTGCTTGAACCCAGGAGGCGGAGGTTGCGGTGAGCCGAGATAGTGCCATTGCACTCTGGCCTGGGTGACAAGAGCGAAACTTCGTTTCAAAAAAAGAAAAGAAAAAGAACTAAGAACTGTAGAGTAGCTGAAGGAGCTCTAAAGTTAGGAGTTCAGAGATTTGGGTTCTGATATTCCTAGTCACACAGCCACGGCAAATCATTCAACTCTTTGAGCCTCAGTTTCCTCAAATTCAAAATGGGGATAATACTGGTATCATTAGGACCATAATATTATTAGTAGCATAATAATGATAAAAATTAGTATTATCCTAATCCCCAACCTCTTAGAAAACCTTAGAAGATATCAACCCTGGGAAGACCTCATGTTAGGGGTTATTCTACTTTGTTTTCCAAAACAGAATTAACAAGTGAACGGGAAACTAGGTGGGGACACACAGTGGAGCTGACTAATTCCTTGCAATTCTTTTTTTCTTTTCTTTCTTTTTCTTTTTTTTTTTTGAGATGGAGTTTCACTCCCGTTGCCCAGGCTGGAGTGCAGAGGCACGATCTTGGCTCACTGCAACCTCCGCCTCCCGGGTTCAAGTAATTCTCCTGCCTCAACCTCCTGAGTAGCTGGGACTACAGGCATGCACCACCACGCCCAGCTAATTTTGTATTTTAGTAGAGACGGGGTTTCACCATGTTGGTCAGGCTGGTCCTGACCTCAGGTGATCCACCTGCCTTGGCCTCCCAAAGTGCTAGAATTATAGGCATGAGCCACCACACCTGGCCGCAATTCTTAATATATGTATTGAGCACTACATATTAGGCTCTGCCCATGAATAAAAGTCCCTGCCCTCAAGGAGCTCATGCTCCAGTAGGAGGAAAAAATGTGTAATCAGACAGTTGTCGCAAAACATGATGAGTGTTTCGATAGAGACAGGCTGTGAGACCACACAGGAAGGTCTGGACCTCACCTCAGGTGAGTCAGCCAAGAGTTTCCGGAGAGCTGACAACCAAGCAAAGTCTTGAAAAACAGAGTCTTGACAACTTCCCAACACTCTGGTAGGAAGTGCCTGGAAAGAAGTCCCAAAGGGGGTAGGGTCAGGATGGAGAAGAGAGAGGAGTGGATGTGGATCTATAGTCCAATGGGCATGACTTCCTTAGAAGATCCAGTGGCCTCTTCCAGGCCCTCCTATGGCCAGTCCCAGCTTGAGAATGGGGCTGGGTGACAGCTCTTGACAGCCCCACTGGGGATCTTCAGCTCTTGGGATTAGATTTCCTTTAATCCCCACTTGCCTCCCTAAGAGGATCACGGGATCAGCAGTTGGGATAGCCCTAATCTATCAGGGTTTGGCACCTGGACAATGTACCCAGAGGCAGCTGGCTGCTTGCTCCCCAGCTGCCCCTTCCCATGTTTCTCTTCAAGCCCTAGGGCTCAAGGAAAACTATCTTGCCTAGGAAAACCCAACACGTGCTCCCCAAAGTTGAAGCCACAAAAAGCCACAATAGATACAGCACATGGGATGGGGGTAAGGATGGCAGAACCTGACTTAGTTCCAGGTTGAAATCCCACTGGGTTTGCTGACCCACAATCCCTTCATTACCCCCACACCTGACCTCATATACCTGTAGAGCTCTGCCAAACTGTGGACAAATCCAGATTTCCTTCCTTTGTTCTCCTTAGTACAAGATGGCATCTTCCAAGAGAACTTTACCAAAGGTGAAGGGGAAACAAAAGCTGGCCACTGGGGCAGTCATGCTTACAAGCAGTGACTTTTGATTCTGTTGACTCGGAGATTTGGGGCCAGCAACTAAGAAGGGGCTTGGGAAAGCCACTGCCTTCCAAAGTGGGGCCTGAGGGAAGTAGAGCCTTGGAGAATTGATCCATGTCCAAGAATACATCACATGAGGGCCTAGAGCTGAGTGGATCCTAACTCAACACCAAGATTGAAATATAAGCCAGAATGCTAATTTACTAATTTTTAACAAGAAAAATAGCCATCATGGGAACAGGAGTTGAATCCTCTGGTCAGTCCCTTTTCCCTTTATAGGAAATCTAAATTGGAAGTCAAATTGATTCCAAATTAATTTTTTTTTTTTTTTTGAGATAGAGTCTTGATCTTGGCTCACTGCAAGCTCCACCTCCCAGGTCCACGCCATTCTCCTGCCTCAGCCTCCCAAGTAGCTGGGACTACAGGCGCCCATCACCACGCCCGGCTAATTTCTTTTGTATTTTTTTTTTAGTAGAGACGGGGTTTCACCGTGTTAGCCAGGATGGTCTCAATCTCCTGACCTTGTGATCCGCCCGCCTTGGCCTCTCGAAGTGCTGGGATTACAGGCGTGAGCCACCGCGCCTGGCCACTTCCAGATTAATTTTTGATTATGATCAAAAGATTCCAAAGGAACACTTAAGCATAGGAGTTCAAGAGGCTGCAGTGGGCCAAGATCACACCACTGCACTCCAGCCTGGGGACAGAGCAACACCCTGTCTCTAAAAAAAACAAGAAGATTCCTACAGAGCATGAAGTCAAGCAAGCATAGCAAATTGGAGAAGCTCAATAACAGCAAAGTGGGGCCAGCCATCCATATACATTCATTTGCTTTGAGGATGTTTCAGCCATAGGGACCAGACACACGAGTCTTCCAACAGGGTACTCTGTTCTCTGAACAGTCCTGGATAAACTGCCTTTCTGATTCCCATTTTCAATAAAAATAATAATAGCTAATAGTTATTGAACACCAGGTACTATGTTACGCATTTATAAGAATTATTTCAGTTTACTTTCACAGTAGAGCCATATAAAGGATACTATTGGCTGGGCATGGTGGCTCATGCCTGTAATCCCAGCACTTCGGGAGGCCGAGACGGGCAGATCACTTGAGGTCAGAAGTTGGAGATCAGCCTGGCCAACATGGTGAAACCCCATTTCTACTAAAAATACAAAAATTAGCCAGGCGTGGTGGTGGGCGCCTGTAATCCCAGCTACTCGGGAGGCTGAGACAGGAGAATCGCTTGAACCCAGGAGGTGGAGTTTGCAGTGAGCTGAGATTGCACCACTGCACTCCAGCCTGGGCAACAGAACGAGACTCCATCTAAAAAAAAAAAAAAAGATACTATTATTACCATTCCTATTTTCTATATGGGAAAATTGAGGAAAGTGGTAAGAAACTTTCTCAAGGTCACATAGTCAGTGGAAGAGCCAGAATTTGGACCCAGGCCTCTATCGCTCCAGAGCCAGAGCTCTTAAACCACTGTGTTCAACTGCCTCCCAGTTTTCAAGAGGCCCACTCACCTTCAGTGGTGACATTCCATTGTTAGCTATATCAATATGGCCATTAGGCTATAATTCACAATGTAATCATTTTACCAGTTTTAAGAGTTCCAGATGCCTCCCTACTCCCATCTGTGTGGTGTCACAAAGCACCCTTACTTCACCACTTCCTTGCTGCATGACAGTAGTGGACACTGTCAGTGTTCTGACCAGATGCCCTGGGAGTCTTTTTACCGATTTTTAGTTTTATATCCCTGGGTTTTGGTGTGTGTTTGTTCTAATGGTGTACATCTGTGACTCTTCAGGCTGAAACTACCTTCAGGGAAACTTTGCTTCTTCCCTTTCTCTGTTCCCTCTAGCTCTTACCAATTCTCCTGGGAGCACATTCCTAACAAATAACTTGGACATGAATCCTCATCTCAGGATTTGCTTCTGGGGAACTCAATCTAAGACAATGAGTGGCAGGGGTTGCCAAATGCAGCTTGCCACCTGTTTTGGTAGATAAAGTTATATTGAAACATGGCTATTCTCATTCACTTTTTTTTTTTTTTTGAGATGGGCGTTTCACCCTGTCACCCAGGCTGGAGTGCAGTGGCGCAATCTCGGCTCACTGCAACCTCCGCCTCCCTGGTTCAAGCAATTAATTCTCTTGCCTCAGCCTCTGCAGTAGCTGGGATTACAGGTGCCTGTCACCATACCCGGCTGATTTTTATATTTTTAGTAGAGATGGGGTTTCACCATGCTGGCCAGGCTGCTCTCGAACTCCTGACCCCAGGTGACCTGCCCGCCTCGGCCTCCCAAAGTGGTGGGATTACAGGCATGAGCCACCCCGCCCAGCCTTCAGTCACTTTTGTATTGTCTGTAGCTGCTTTTCCACTACAATAGCAGAAGTGAGTCATTGTAAAAGAGACTATGTAGCCTGCAAAGCCTAAAATATTTACTTGTTTGGCCATTTTCAAAAAAAGTTTACAGACCCCTAACCTGGAGTAAGTCTCTTAATACTTTTGACTTGCCTTTAGGGGTTGTCATAAGGATTAAGTAAGTTAGAAAGGGCCCAGGACATTCTCTGGCTCTTATCAGGCACTCAAGTCTGTTGAGGTGGAATGTAACGTAGAGTATTCCCCAAGTTGTGGGTCTTGGTCTTACATCTTGGGGATTCTAGAAATTCCCCTTTTGATTTTTAGACTTCTTGCCCCTCCTATCCAGAAAAGGATAGTTCCCAGTCAAGCAGATTTTTTTTAAAGCATCAGTTTGGTGAAAAAACAGTCAAATAGATTTTAAGGCAGTGTTACTCTGCCAATCACCAGCATAAGAATCTGCTGTGAAGCTTGTTGAACATACAGATTCCTGAGACCCACATTAGACCATCCCTGGAATTAGAATCTCACAGTGCAGTCTAGCTCTCCAGGTAATTTTGATACACACTAAAGCTTGAGAAAACATAGATCTAAGGTAAATCTATAAATAAGTGCAATGGTTTAAAATCACAGATTCAAGAAAGTGTTTACTTGTGGGAAGAAGGGGTTTTAGGAGGACCACACAGAGAACCTTGAATATACTTTTCATTTTGCCAGGCATTGTTCTAGGTATCTTTCATGCTCATTTAATCATCTTAAAGCCCAATTAATAAATATGCTTATGTTTTTAAGGTTGAGAAAATGGAAGCACAGAAATTCAAGTATTTTGTCCAGGATTACACAGCCAGTATAAGCCGAGCCAAGATTCCAACATAATTCACTGCCTCTAGAGTCCAAGGTGGTTTTTTGTTTGTTTTTTGTTTTGCTTTGTTTTGAGACAGGGTCTCATTCTGTCGCCTAGGCTGGAGCCCAGTGGAGCCATCACAGCTCACTGCAGCCTGGATCTCCTGGCTCAAATGATCCTCCTGCCTCAGCCTCTTGAGTAGGTCGGACTATGGGCACAGGCCACCATGCCCAGCTAAGTTTTAATTTTTTTTTTTTTTTTCTGAGACAGGGTCTCACTCTGTCACCCAGGCTGGAGTGGAGTGGTACAATCTCGGCTCACCGCACCCTCCACCTCCCGGGCCCAAGTGATTCTCCTGCCTCAGCCTCCCAAGTACCTGGGATTACAGGCACGTGCCACCACACCTGGATGGTTTTTGTATTTTTAGTAGAGACAGGGTTTCACCATGTTGGCCAGGCTTGTCTTGAACTCCTGACCTCAAATGCTCCACCTGCCTTGGTCTCCCGAAGTGTTGTGATTACAAGCATAAGCCACTGCTCTGGCCTAAATTTTTTGTAGAAATGGGATCTCACTATATTGCCCAGGCTGGTCTTGAGCTCCTGCGATCAAGTGATCCTTCCACCTTGACCTCCCAAAGTGCTGGGATTATGAGCGTGAATCATGAGCCCAGCCGAGTCCAAGTTCTTTCTTTTTTTTTTTTTTTTTTGAGACAGAGTTTTGCTCTTCTTGCACAGGCTGGAGTGCAATGGCATGATCTTGGCTCACCGAAACTTCCGCCTCCCGGGTTCAAACGATTTTCCTGCCTCAGCCTCCCAAGTAGTTGGGATTATAGGCATGCGCCACCACACCCGACTAATTTTTTGTATTTTTAGTAGAGATGGGGTTTCTCCATGTTGGTCAGGCTGATCTCGAACTCCCGACCTCAGGTGATCCGCCCGCCTTGGCCTCCCAAAGTGCTGGGATTAATGGCGTGAGCCACCGCGCCCAGCCAAGTTATTAACCACTAAATTATACTTTTTTTCTATCCCTAGTAATGTTCTATTTCTCAAACTGAGGGGAATAGACACACACATTAGATTTGTCATTTATACCTTACATATATGTTACATATACCTTTTTTATTTATTAAAGACTTCACTTAAACATACAAAGGCTTTTACAAAGAGCAAAGTAAAAAAGACAATTGGAAGAAAACCTGTTGCTCATTCAAACTTTACTAGCGCCTCCAAGGTTGACAGTAGGAGAGAACCTCAAGAGGTCAGCCTAACACCCCAGAGACCTACCTTTCCTCCAGCACGTCTTCCCTTTGGGGAATCTCATCACCCTGGGCGGCAATCTCCCCTCCACCCTTAGAGGGTGCTGTTCTCACTCTCTAAGGCATAGGACCAAGTTTCAGATAGGACTCTCTCTAGGTGACTCTGGCTCCCAGTGCCCAGGGGCAAAAAGAAAACCGCTGGGCATTATTCTCGAGGTGCCTGCGCGTGCCGCCTCCGATGTGAACTCGCAGTCCCATTTCTAGAACTGAATCTAAAGCTCAGAACGAGTTCATGACTTGTCCTAAGTTATACAAGTCAATTAGCGCTAGAACTTGAACTAGGTCCTCTGAGCAATCCGGTCCCCAAGGCTGCCTGCCTCCCGAGGGTCCGGACAGGGTCTTGGGTACTCCCCACGCTCAAACCCTGAGGGACTGTCTTTCTCCAGAGGGCCCCGGGACCTACAATCTCTTACTCCTGTTTGCCTTGACTAAATACAGCCGGGACTCTGAAGGAGCTGGATCTCGCGTCCCAACTCAGGCGTCCTCCAAGACGGGTAGACAGGCGGGAGGAAAGCGGACCGGGCCAAGCCCACGCGGCGCCGGTCCTGCCAGCTCTACCTGGCGGGGCCGCGCGGGGATTACCCACCTAGCACAAGGATACGGTCCTCGGGCCGCAGCTCCGGCTCTAGGAGGGCATGGAAGGAGGAGAAGTCCCCGAACCAATCGTAGGGGGCAGAATCGGCTGCGCCTTGGTAGCGCTGATCCCAGTACTCGACTTCGCGGTACCCGCAGTTCCGCTCCGGTAACTCCGGCGGCGCCCTACCGGCCCCTGGAGAGGCCATGCTCTCAACCGCGGGGCCGCCAGAGCCGCCGGCCCTTCAGCCAATACGGAAGGCAGGATGCAGAAGGCGGGGTCCTGGTCTCTCCGCCCACCATCTGCAGTTGCTCAACACAAACACGTGGAACTTCCGTCCTTTACTAAGCGCTCTTCGAAGAATCCTCCGGCTGGGAAAACCATCGCCCAGACCCTGAATCCTCCGGCTGTACTGCCAGCTCATTTCCTAGGGCCGCACTCATGGTGTCAGACTCACGTGGGCTCATCACTGCGTCCTCTCATATTTTCAGTGTGAATGACTTTTATTAGGAAATCTGAAAATTAGTGAAAGGTTCATTTTTCTCAGCATCTGGAAGGCTCTAAGGGCAGGCAGGAGGGGCGCGAACAAGGGCTTTGCCCTCCTGGAGAGACAGCATGAACACAGATGTTCCCAGCGCAGGCGAAGTAGAATGCTGGCTTCAGGGGTTGTGGGGAGGTAGGCAGGAATGTTGCTTTTCTGGACATTCGTTCTGAATTAGCGCCTGTGTACCCAGGGCTGGGTATAAACTGAGGAGTAAGACATTGTCCCTGCTCCTATGGAGCGTGGAGTGCATCAGAGGAGACAAATGTAGAAAAATTACATTTTAGTGGAATAAATGAAGACTGGCTACTCGGATCGGCGCTTAGCCCGGTGGGACGCCAGGCGCGGGAAGCGGAACCTAAGTGTCGAAGGTTCGGGTTTCCGGGGGTGGTGGGCCCTCACAAGCGGCGCACCGTTAAGATGGCGGCTGGGCTGCGGAAACGCGGCCGGTCCGGTTCCGTGGCCCAGGCAGCGGGACTCTGCAAGCAATGGCTGCAGCGCGCCTGGCAAGAGCGGCGCCTGCTGCTGCGGGAGCCGCGCTACACGCTGCTGGTGGCCGCCTGCCTCTGCCTGGCGGAGGTGGGCATCACCTTCTGGGTCATTCACAGGGTGGCATGTGAGTGCGCCGAGGGGGAGGGGAGGGGAGGGAGGGAGACCTGAACCCGCGACCCAAACTGGATCTCAGACCTGGAACTCCAAACCAGACTCTGTATCCACTCACTCATCAATTGCGAACCCATCCATATGTCTTATCTGAGCGCCAAGCCTGCTCTACAGAAAACCGTATCTTAATCTGCCCGCATGGCAGAGGTGGATACCCTAGAGATTGGCCTTCTGCACTGAACTTACAGCCTGCAAACCAGCTTAGAAGTCAGATTTGAGCCAAAATTGTTGTACTGCTGCTGCTGCTGCTTTTCTCTGTGGCTTTGGATACCTCAGGTCTCTTTCTGGGTCACAGCTTTTTCCATGTGTTCAGTTCTGTGATCTTTGAACGCCCCTTCTCAATGATGGCATTTTGTGACCACTTGAGTCCATTAGGCATTATTGGCTACTCCTTTCCAGGCTGAAACTATACTCTAGGCTTAAGGCACTTGGCTTTTTTGCTAAAGACTCTTAATTCAACAAATATTTATTTAGTGCTTATTATATGCCTAGCATTATGCTGGTTACCAGAAAGAGGTACAGTGGTGAATAAGAGATGCATTTCTGCTGAGCGCGGTGGCTCACGCCTGTAATCCCAGCACTTTGGGAGGCCAAGGCGGGCGGATCACGAGGTCAGGAGATCGAGAACATCCTGGCTAAAAAGGTGAAACCCCGTCTCTACTAAAAAAAAAAAATACAAAAGAAATTAGCCGGGCGTGGTGGCGGGCACCTGTAGTCCCAGCTACTCGGGAGGCTGAGGCAGGAGAATGGCGTGAACCCGGGAGGCAGAGCTTGCAGTGAGCCGAGATCGCGCCACTGCACTCTAGCCTGGGCGACAGAGCGAGACTCCATCTCAAAAAAAAAAAAAGGGGGGGGATGCATTTCTAACTCGGGCCTGGACAGTAAGTTAGCAGGCAATTATAATGCATCACAATCATGGTAGTAGTAAGACAGGATGCCATAAAGGGCATAGGAAGTCACTTAAACCAAGTTGGAGGAGTCAGCAAAGGCTTCATAGAGCCACCCTCGGAAGGTAGGAACTAGCTACTTAAGGAAAGAAGAAAAAGGTGAGGGGATGGAGTGCTCTGGACAGAGGATCCTCTATTAAAAATCTCCAGCTAGGCCGGGCGCGGCGGCACACACCTGTAATCCCAGCACTTTGGTAGGCCTAGGCGGGTGGATATCTTGAGGTCAGGAGTTTGAGACTAGCCTGGCCAACATGGTGAAACTCCATCTGTACTAAAAATACAAAAATTAGCCTGGCGTGGTGGCACATGCCTGTAATCCCAGCTACTCGGGAGGCTGAGACAGGAGAATTGCTTGAACCCGGGAGGTGGAGGTTGCAGTGAGCCAAGATTGCGCCACTGTACTCCAGCCTGGGTGACAGAGCAAGACTCCATGTAAAAAAGAAAAAAAAAAATCTTCAGTTAGACTGGGCACGGTGGCTCATGCCTGTAATCCCAGCACTTTGGGAGGCTGAGGTGGGTGGATCACTTGGGGCCAGGAGTTAAAGACCAGCCTGGCTGGGCACGGTGGCTTACACCTGTAATCCTAGCACTTTGGGAGCCTGAGGCGGGCGGATCACCTGAGGTCAGGAGTTCAAGACCAGCCTGGCCAACATGTTGACACCCTGTCTCTACTAAAATAGAAAAATTAGCTGGGCATGATAGCAAGTGCCTCTAATCCCAGCTACTTGGGAAGCTGAGACAGGAGAATCGCTTGAACCGGGGAGACGGTGGTTGCAGTGAGCTGAGATCGCACCACTGCACTCCAGCCTGGGTGGCTGAGCAAGACCCTGTCTCAAAAGAAAAACAAACCCAGCCTGGCCAACATGGTGAAACCCCATCTCTACTAAAAATACAAAACTTAAAAATTAGCCAAGCATGGTGGCACACACCTGTAGTCCCAGCTACTCAGGAGACTGAGGCAGGAGAATCACTTGAACCCGGGAGGCGGAGGTTGCAGTGAGCTGAGATCGTGCCACTGCACTCCAGTCTGGGTGACAGAGTGAGACTCTGTCTCAAAAAAAAAAAAAAAAGCCTGGTTCCTTTGAGGAACTGAAATAATTTTTTTAGAGCTAGAGTGTAGAAATCAAGTGAAGGGAGTAGTAAGAGATGGGAATGCAGAAATTGAGGCCAGATCATGAAGGAATTTGAAAGTTTTGTTAAGAAGATAGCATGATAATTAAGAACTTGGGACCCTGCAAGCTTCAATCCCAACTCTACCATCCTAGCTCAATTATCTTAAGCCAGTCACTTAACCTAATTAATTCTTAGGCTCCCCTTCTAAAAATGGGAATAATACAGAGTTTTCTTTATCTTAAGGGTCTTGGGGAATCATTGAGAGGTTTTAAGCAGAGGCCTGTTACGATTTGTATTTTAGGAAGAGCTCTTTGGTGTATGAGGTGGAAAATATATTGTAGTAGGGTGAAAGTAGAAGTCAGGAGCCTAGGCTAACACAGTGAAACCCCGTCTCTACTAAAAAATACAAAAAATTAGCCGGGCGAGATGGCGGGCGCCTGTAGTCCCAGCTACTCGGGAGGCTGAGGCAGGAGAATGGCGTGAACCCGGGGGGCGGAGCCTGCAGTGAGCCGAGATCGCGCCACTGCACTCCAGCCTGGACGACAGCGAGACTCTGTCTCAAAAAAAAAAAAAAAAGAAGTCAGGAGCCTAATTAGCAGGCTATTGTATAATCATTGGGGCTAGAGATTATTTTAGGCTCAAATTTGAGTATGTAGTAGCAGAGAAGGATGAGAGAGATATTTACGGTGAGGAACAGGCAGAACTTGTTGACGAAGGGTTGCAAATGAGAGAGGAGGGAGTATCAGAGATGTTACTCAGGTTCGTGACCTGGTAGCTAAGAGGTCAGTGGTGCCATTTGTGGAACCCAGGAAAGGGAGTAGATTGGAATGGGAAGAAAGATCACAAGTTCACTTATAGAAATGTTGAGTTTGAGATGCCTGGGCTCACCCAGAGAATGTCAGATAAAGAGTTAGATTAAGAGGTAGTGAAGCCCTGGGAATTGGCTGAAGGTCTGTGTTTTGATGGTCTGGAGGCGTGGGGAGGGTGGCAGACAAGTTCTAGACTCAGAAGTAACCAGATCATCTTGTCTTCTTCCAGACACAGAGATTGACTGGAAGGCCTACATGGCCCAGGTAGAAGGCGTCATCAATGGTACCTATGACTATACCCAACTGCGGGGTGACACCGGACCACTTGTGTGAGTGGGGCCAGGAAGTTCAGGGAGGATGTGAGGGGCTGGTTAGGTACTAGTCTGTGTGACCTGACCCAGGCTTACATTTTCTCTCATCTTCCAGGTACCCAGCTGGTTTCGTGTACATCTTTATGGGGTTGTACTATGCCACCAGCCGAGGCACTGACATCCGCATGGCCCAGAACATCTTTGCTGTGCTCTACCTGGCTACCTTGCTGCTTGTCTTCTTGATCTATCACCAGACCTGCAAGGTGAGTGCAGAGAGGGCCCCAGCCTGGGAGGGCTGGGTGGTGGGGATGGCTCAGGCTTGCTGAGCTGACCTTGTACCTTACTGTGTTCTCCCTTTAGGTACCTCCTTTCGTCTTTTTCTTCATGTGCTGCGCCTCTTACCGTGTCCACTCCATCTTTGTGCTGCGGCTCTTCAATGACCCAGTGGCTATGGTGCTGCTCTTCCTCAGTATCAACCTCCTGCTGGCCCAGCGCTGGGGCTGGGGCTGCTGCTTTTTCAGGTCAACACCTCTTCTTTCTGGCCCCCTCTCGTTTTCTGCATTTCTATCTCTTCCCAATTTCCTGCAGCAGAGGGAGTAAAGGAGTAGCCAAGACAGCATGGGTCACTCAGGGCTCCACAAAGGGAGTCCAGGATCTATACAAAGTTTCTGCCCTGCCATCCCCCAACATACACACATGCCCTCTTTCCACCCTGTCTTCCTCCCAGACAGTATTCATTGTTGGAATTAGTCCTTCACATTCTAAATACTCAGTATATGCTCATTCGAATATAGTAGGCATAGAGACTATGTATCTGCCTCCTGCCTACTCCAGGCTCTTCCCTCCAATAGTTGTGAGTGTAGGTCCCATCCTGGAGTTTGCTGGCATGGCGGCAGGGGGAGGTTGCTGTGGTGATGGTGGGAGGTATGTCTTTGGGTGTTGTGTGCACGGCCCTGGAGCTGATCTCCACCCTTCCTGTCCCCTGCTCACCCCAGCCTGGCAGTCTCTGTGAAGATGAATGTGCTGCTCTTCGCCCCTGGGTTACTGTTTCTTCTCCTCACACAGTTTGGCTTCCGTGGGGCCCTTCCCAAGCTGGGCATCTGTGCTGGCCTTCAGGTACCCCCACCTCACCCTTCCTTTTTCTAATCAAGGAGAAGCCACTTGTCTTGATTGAGGGGCTCTATCCCTGAGACTCCCTCAAAGCCAAGAGACAGGGTTTTGGAGTTGATTCTGAGCTAGGAAGCCGCTATCTCTAGGCTGTAGTTTCCATAGCTGTAAAATAGGGTATTAAATTTGATGGTCTCTGAGAGCCTTTTTATTTTTTTTTAATTTTAAGTTTTGAGATGGGCTTTTGCTGGGTTGCCCAGGCTGGTCTCAAACTCCTGGGCTCAAGCAATCCTCCTGCCTTGGCCTCCCAAAGTGCTAGGATTTCGGGCATGAGCCACGCTGCTTGGCTTCTGAGAACCTTCCTTGCTCTGCCCATTTATGACTTGGTGAATCCACACCTTAAAGCATTGTTGTGACCTGCCTCCTGAGCTTCTTTGGCTCCAGGCACTGGCCTGGGGTGGGGGTGGGGGCGTGGTTTTCCTGCTATTTCTAGTGGGAATTGGGGAACCTCTGAGGCCTACATCCCAGTCCCACACCCCTCAATGAGTAGCATGAAGGCTGGTCATTGGGAATGAGCCTTGGCAGCTCTGCTGACATCACACCAATCCTCAGGTGGTGCTGGGGCTGCCCTTCCTGCTGGAGAACCCCATTGGCTACCTGTCCCGCTCCTTTGACCTTGGCCGCCAGTTTCTATTCCGCTGGACAGTGAACTGGCGCTTCCTCCCAGAGGCTCTCTTCCTGCATCGAGCCTTCCACCTGGCCCTGTTGACTGCCCACCTCACCCTGCTCCTGCTGTTTGCCCTCTGCAGGTGGCACAGGTGAGAAAAGGTGGTAGTGCTATGGGCAGAGTTGGGGGAAGGAGTGAAGGGCCTAAGCCTTAGGGGCTGCTTGGGGGAAGTGTCAGTTAAGCTCATGGGGTGGTTCTAGAGTTTGACTCACAAAAGGGGCTTGATAACTGTCTGAATGGCTTTTCCCCAGGACAGGGGAAAGTATCTTGTCGCTGCTGAGGGATCCCTCCAAAAGGAAGGTTCCACCCCAGCCCCTTACACCCAACCATATCCTTTAAATTGTGGGAAGGTAAGTCTTGCCCTCTCTAGGTGCTGACAGAGTCCTGGTCAGGTATCCCCTGACAGCTGGTGACTTGGGCGAGGAAAGGGGACCCCAATCATACAAGTCCTATTCTGCACCACTGTGCTGAGCACTTCACATATTGAAGTTTATTTGATTCTTAATTCTAAATATGAGCTACTCTTATGAGTACCTCTCCCTGGTACTATCATAAGAGATTTACATATGTTCTAATATTGAAAGCTTACAAGAAACCCCGAGACAGGTAGGTACACTTACATTTACTATTCTCATTTTACAGATGGAAAAATTAAGACTTCATGAGGTTAAGTAACTTACCAAGGTCACACAGCCAGTAAGTTAGGGGTTCAAACCCACAAGGCCTTATGGCCCTAGGTATTACTCTTTCCATATTCCATATTCGATTGAGGAGCAGGTCCAGAGAGGTTAATAAACTTGCCCAAAGGCATGCATCAAGGAATGGCCGAGCCAGGGGGTTATGTGACCTAAAAACTATTGCCCTTCTGTTTTGGGATAGCCCCCCCACACACACTCCTGCCCTTGGCCTTGACCACCACATACAGATCGTTTCTACCCTCTTCACCTCCAACTTCATTGGCATCTGCTTCAGCCGCTCCCTCCACTACCAGTTCTACGTGTGGTATTTCCACACACTGCCCTACCTCCTGTGGGCCACGCCTGCACGCTGGCTCACACACCTGCTCAGGTACCAGCCGGGACAACCTGGGGGAGTGGGAAGGGATAGGGAGTTCCTGTTGGGGGCTTATGTCTAGGGCATGAGGAGCTGCAGGTCTGCAGGCCTTGAAACTGGATGAAACGTGGAACCTGTTTCTCATCTCCAGGTTGTTGGTGCTGGGGCTCATCGAGCTCTCCTGGAACACATACCCTTCCACATCCTGCAGCTCTGCTGCCCTGCACATATGCCATGCCATCATCCTGCTGCAGCTCTGGCTGGGCCCGCAGCTTTTCCCCAAGAGCACCCAACACAGCAAGAAAGCCCACTGAAGTCCCTTTCCCTCCAGTCCACCCTCAGGACCTGGGGTGGGATGGACTCTGTGCCCTTCCAAATAAACCTTGCTAAGTCCACCTCTGTGCAACCTACATGGAGGTGGGGGCAGCCGATGCCTGGTCCAGGCTGTGAGGGACACGTATGGAGCAGATAAAGAATCCACTCAAGCAGTCCTAAGAGGCACTTTATTGCATAGGATTTGGGGACTGTGGCTCTCTACCCTTCCACTGTGCTGCAGGGAGCTCAGAGGATGGAGGGGAGTGTGAGTGGGGTGGGAGGAGCGGGAGAGAGCACAGGCAGGCACTTTTTGTGGGGGCAAGAGGGCTCTAGGGAGGGAGTAAGAAGCAGTGGGGGACAGGCTGGCACCAGCCTACACTTTCCCAGCACCAAGAGGCCAGCCTTGGGCGGCAGTGATGAGTGTGTTGGGTGGGGCGTCGGCCCAAGCAGCAGCGGGCAGCCTTCACACGTTCGCTGGGCTGTAGCACAGCAGGTGTAGCTGCAGGTTTTGGTCCCAGTGGCGCAGTAGCAGGAAGAGCCCCCGGGCTGCCGCCTTGAGGGCGGCCAGGTCAAGGCCGTCAGGCAAGTGCTGGGCCCGCAGCCAGCAATCAGCCTTGGCCGCTGTCAGTTCCCACTCGCCGAAGGCAGCGGCGCATCGGTGCTCCAGCCAGGCGAGTGCCACGGCAGTGGCCCAGGTCCGGCCCCGCAGGTCGGTGCCGCCCAGCCCTTCCGCCCCCTCGGAAGCCTCGGTGTCTGAGCCCCGCCCACTGTCCACCTGGCCTGGCCCCTCGGAGCCCGAGCTGGGGGATGGGCTGCAGGAGGCCGTAGCACTGTCACCCTGGCCAACACCAGGGCCCAGAAGTGCCCAGGGCAATGAGGCCGAGGTGGGGCTGAGGCTGGCGCGGTGCACGGCAAAGGGCGAGGCGCGGCAGAGGCGTTCCTGCGAGATGCGCACAGCGGCACAGAAGGGCGCGTCCAGGCGGAAGGAGCCTGGTGCCTCCTGCAGCCGCACCTGAGGAGAGAGGAGGTGGGGGGAGAAGCGAGCTGAGACAGCGCCCGCCCCGGCGGCGCCACCCTCCACCTCCCGAGTCCTCACCAAGGGCAGGTAGTCATGGTCGCTGCCTTCACTGTTGTTGGCCTGGCCCGGGTCAGGGCTACAGAGTTTGTGACGGCGGCCCATGCTGAGCCGACAGGGAGGACGGGGAGGTGAGCGGCGAGGACCTTCCGTGGGAGTGGCAGGGTCCCCCAAAGCACACTTGGAGTTGTCATTTTGGTCTGAGTCCCAGGCGCCTGCTGGAGAGCCTCTCTGAAGTCCTGCAGTGGGGATCATCAGTGCCAGGGGGCGGTCTCTAAGCCCAGGTGCCCCTACCCTTTCTCTACCTTTGGGTGTTACCTTTAGAGTAGACAACAGTGGGCAGAGGAGCTGCATCTAGATAGCTGTGAGAGGCAGGAGGGGTTCCTGGGGGCTCAGCGGGCTCTGCAGGAGCACAGGGGACAGGAGTCAGGTTTGTCCAGGAGAGTGGCCAGTGAGGTGAGAGCTGTACCTGAGAGGTCACCAGAAGAGGCCCCTACCTGAGCTGCACACCTGCAGGGCCCCAGGCAGGACCTCCCTAGTAGTAGCATCCACAGCTACAGGGCAAGTGAAGCAGGAGGGGGCAGAGCTGACCTTACTTGTCTGAAGGGCTCGAAGCCAGCACCTCCGGGCATGGCCTGTGGAACCAAGGAGCGGTCTGTGGAGGCCCCGCCACCCACACTCTACAGAGGGCTCATAGAAAAAATGGCAGTATTCTCCCCAGCTTCTCCCTCTATCGACTTTAACAGAGTAGATTGCCTTGCTAGGCCCAGAACCAGCTCAGACTCCCCAACTTTGACAAGAAGTGATCAGGCTGAATCTTCAACCCATAGCAGAGCAAGGGCCCCCTGGCTGCCCAGAAATTCAGCACTCTGGGCACCACCCAGAGGAAGCATTAACTGGCACATTTTCCTCCACCTATTTCTGCACTAATAAAACTTGGAAATGTTCTCGCTCTTCATGATCCAATGTGGTAGCCACATGTGACTACTGAGTACTTCAGCTGTGGCTAGTGCAACTGAGGAAATGAACTTTAAGTATTTTCCTAAATGACAAAGATTTGTTTTCTGTTGTGGGTGCTGTGAATCATTACAGGATCACATTGCCCTCTGTGCTGGCTGCTAGGAATCTTGTCAGTTCTGGATCTGATCCTTGCAAGAGTATATAACCTCACAGCATGCACCTTTAATATAACCTCATTCTCAGTTTCCTTTTATTTTTACTTTTTCCCATTGTCCCGCTTAATTTTTTATCTTGTCTGTGATGAGCCTCAAATCCTTTGTTATCAAAGCGAGGTATAGAGAGTGATCAAACACACAGACCTCTACCTTTGCTGTTTTTAAGCCCATGCCTTTGGGCCCTGACTGGACCCATGAGCAACTCACCCCGGTCAGCTGTGGTCTCTGCCCCTCCTCGGAGGGCCAGCTGCTCATTGTCCCGGACTACAGAGGCTGCTGTCAATCGATGGAGTGCTTGGTCCCAAGCAGCTTCTCTTACAGGAGGTGAGGGAGGCTGTGAGCCATCTCCAGGTCCCCACAGTGTCTCCAGCCCAACACCCACCTCCCAGCACATAGGCTGCTCCCCACACAGGCCCCGGATCACCACATGGCAGCGTGGAGCCTGGGGAGGCACTGCCGGAGGGGCCGACTCCCCACTAGGAGGCACAGCCATGAATAAGAAGGGTGGTTCCATCAGCATGTCCCAGTCCATGGGGGCTGGGGAGAGCAGGTTTCCTGGGGAGGCAAGACAGCAGGTGCATGGGCAGAGTGGTCCTCTGGGCTTTACCTCCCCAAGGCTGCCTTGGTGTCAGGGAAACCAGCTCCCCATCCAACACTTACCTGAGTCATCCAGGCCTTGTCCCAATTGTTGGCCTGGCTCAGGACTTGGGCCATCCAGTATTGCACCCAGAGAGGGTTTCCGGGGTCGGCCGGGGACTTGGTTTGCCCGGCCTGGAGGGGATGAGAGGCTTCGGCCAGCCAGAGCAGCTCTGTGCTGACGACCCAGCACCTCAGTACTCAAGGCCCCCACCTGCATGTGAGATATGGGGGCCACTGGTCAAGGAATGCAGAACCCCTGACCATCATACATGGGTGCACAGCTGGCCCATGCCCCTTGTCTGAAACCCTGGGTGGCCGCTCACCAGCTTGAGGAGGAAGGCCAAGTTCCTTTTGGCCTACAATGACCTCTGGCCTTGGCCCCTTCCCAGCATCATCCCACTCCACTCCCTATTTCCCACTTGTGGTTGTTGCTTGTCTCTGTGTTTTCATTTATGTCTTTTCCCTCTCTGCATGGCTAACTCGTGCTTATTCTTCCAGATATGGCTCTGACTTTCCTGACTCCGTCAGGCAGAATTAGTCACCCTGACTTTAAGCCCCCATAATACATGTCCTTGTGCTCATCACTGGTTGTTACATGGTGTTATCGTTGGGGATTTCTTCACCTTTCTCTCTAGCTAGACTTAATAGTAAACTCTACATAATGTCTGGCACACAGCAGGTGGTAAATTAATATTTGCTGGATACAAGGCGAATGAACGTGGGTTGGATCTCACCTTGAATGGAGCTGGTGTGGGTGCAGGCAGGGGACAGGAGCGGGAGCCTGCAGGTTCTCCCCAGGCCAGACTGCGGCAGCCCTGCTGAGAAGGGGGCTCCAGGGGAGCACTACCTTCGGGGGAGCCAGGGCCCTGGGACCCTGGGGACTCACTGCTGCCTGTGGAGCCTGGGCCTGGCTCGGGGCTGGCAGAGCAGTGGGTGAGCACATACTGCTCCCGAATGTACGAGGACTGGAAGATGCGGCGCCATATGGCTGTGTCAGAGGGGTTGGGTCCAGGATCCGTGACTGGGTCTGTCAGAGCATCAGTACCTGCTGGGAGGCAGTAGAATGGACCCCAGCCCTGACCCCTCCCAGTGCCCACTCCAGTCCAGCCACACACATACACCTGGGCACTCACTCCGCTCCGAGTCCTTGGCAGCCCATGGGCTGGACAGTTCTGCTGATACAGTGCCTGTTCCCAGTGGCTCTGAGGTGCCAGTGGGCTCAGTGCCAGGGCTGGCAGCAGATCGGGCCTCTTCTGGGGATGGAAACACGGACCCACCCAAGCTCTGCCAGCCAGGCTCTTGGCCCTAGATAGAATATTATTGGGAAAAAAATTAACTGCAGTTATGTGCTACCTCTTTCCAAACATTTTTAGATGGCTCACAGCAAGAGGCAACAAAGCCAATAAACCAGAAACAAAAGACAAGTACTAAAGAAGGAGGACGCAAACATGTTCACCGTAAGGGTTAATAGAGCTGCTGGGAAGCTGAGCTTTAAGTTTGGCCCTGAGTTCCCTGGCAGCCAGGCAAAAAAAAAAAAAGTCTGTTATACAGCTCTCATGATCAAAAGGGAGGAAGCATGCGTAGTTCTTCTAAAGAGATAAGGCTTTTCATTAAAGAATAACTACCATGTCCCCAGCTCCTACTGTGTCAAGTATTCTGCCAAGAGTACTCACTTTATGACCCCTGATGACAACCACCTGTGAAAAACATCATTTCCATATGAGGAAATGGGTCAGTGAGGTGAAGTGACTTGCTCAAATCAAATGGCTGGTAAGTGACAGAGCTGGGATTAGAGATTGTGCCTAGATTATGCTCGTCCATCACTGTGCATCGCAGAAAATATGTTGGCTGGTGCTTTCTATAGGGAACTATGTGAAGCCATGAGCAAGCCTTGACAGAAACGTCATAGCAAATGCGGGTGCTGTTTTCTGTGGCTGTGTGCTTTAGTGACCTTGGGTAAAAACTCAGGGGTAACACTTTGCAGGACAACTCAGTGGAAGACTCCATGAAGGGGGCAGTGTGTGGTCACCTTGGGGGGCCCAGTGTGATCTCTGTGGAGCCCTGGGGGATAGTAGAGGAGCTTGGTAGAGAGAGGCACAGAGAATGGAGAAAGGGTTTGGAAGAGATGCGGGGATTTCAGCCATCCCAGGCCCCCCTGCCTCACCCTAGCCTCCCCTGCCACACCCCAGCCCAGGCCTACCCCTGGTGGGCGGGGCCGGAAGCCATCCACCCTGAAGAGTGAGCAGTAACCGAGCAGCTGGTCCCCAGGGTAGAGTGCTGGGATCTCCCGGGGGGTCAGCAGTGCCTCCACGGTGTCGGGCACAAACCAGTCCACAGAGATGTCACTCAAAGCAGGCTCCAGTGCCTTCCGCAGAGCCTGCACCAGCTGTGGGGAGTGGCCACAGGGAAGACATGGGAGGGAAAGAGGTGTCATACGGCCAGACAGAGCAGGAAGGCTGCCCTTCCCCTGATGCCATCTGCCTAACCCCTGAGCTGATGGGGCACAGGGCCAGGCTGGGGTCAGGAGAAGGAATGAGCATAGGAGCAAGCAGGGGGCTGAGTGCTCAGCCCTCAGGATTTGGTCTGTCTCCTGGCCTGAGCTTTGCCACGTGGATGGGGCAAGACTGTGAGGATGAGGCTCCCTTCCAGGACTAAATGAGATTCAGAGGGTGGTCAGAGACAGTGTCCCGACACCTTTGGCCTTCACAGCACCAACAGCTCTTCCCCTGGTTGGAGTGGGGAGAAGGCCTGGTAAGGGCGCCAGGAGCCCCCATGGCCTGCCTGAGTTCTGTTTCAGACTTGATGTGTAACTTGGGAGAAAAACTTCCAGGTGTAGGGAACAGGGCCCAGGCTCAAGCTCACCATGGGCTGCAGCCTCTGCCCAGGCCTCAGGAAGTAGGCCTGGCCTCTGCTGAGGGCAGATAAACCCTGGAGCAGCTGGTGGCAGGTGGGCCCCAGCCCAAAGGAGAAGCATCTGATGAAGGAAAGGAAGCAGCTGTGATCATCAGGAGCCCCTTGTGGGGGCTCACTCTTAGGCATCTGGCTCTGCCCATCCCATACCTGGCTGTCCCCCTGTGCCACCTCATGAGCTCCAGGGTTCGGTGGGTAGTGGCGGCCATGGGTGAGGCAGCAGTGAGCAGGAACAGCTGCCGAGGGTAGGCCCTGTGCTGGGGCTGCCCCATGGCCCAGTCCAGAGCAGCCAGCACGTCTGGGGGCCCACTCGGAACCTGCAGGGTCTCAATGCTCTCGCAGATCAGCTGCACAGCATCCTGGAGCGAGAAGGCACAGGCTGGGATGCACTGGGCTGAAACCTCTCTGTAAGGCCCCCAAATCCCTGGACCACACTCACATCACTGCAAGGCCGGCTCTCTGGGAAGAGTGGCTGCACCAATGTCCCAAACACGGCCAGGTTGATAAGCGTCTGGGGCGGGAGGGACTTCACAGCCAAAACAATGGCATCCTGTGGAGGGCCAGGGAGGGTGGTGTGAGGCCGGCCCCATGGGCCCTGATAGAGAGCAAGGGAAGCCAGATCGCTGCCTTATCCAGGCTGTGATTCAAGTGAAAGGCTGTGGTAACCTGGGAGAGGCCCTAGGTGTGAGAGAAAGACTGTGCCAGTGAGCCCCCAAGTGTGTGTGAGAGACTGTGTGGGACTCTGGAGGTATACATGACTGTGTGTGGGACTCTGGAGGTATACATGACTATGTGTGGGACTCTGGAGGTATACGTGACTATGTGGGACTCTGGAGGTATACGTGACTGTGTGTGGGACTCTGGAGTTATACGTGACTGTGTGTGGGACTCTGGAGGTATACATGACTGTGTGGGACTCTGGACGTATACATGACTGTGTGGGACTCTGGAGGTATACGTGACTGTGTGGGACTCTGGACGTATACATGAAACTTGAGTCTCCCTGTGATTGGAGTGACTCCCTGTGACTGAGTGCGAGTCTATGTGTGAGAGGCTCTTGGAATCCTGGAGAGACATGTGTGTGCGTGAATATGAGCAAGAGAGCATGACAGTGTGTGTTTGGCGGTTGGAGCAGGGCTGCTGTCTAAGGGAATCCCTTGAGGAGTTGCCATCTGCTTCCTCTTTGGAAGATGATGGTGTTTGAAGCAACAAGGTAACTCCTGGCTTCAAGAGGCTGCCCCCAGCCCACCTCAGACCCACTGCCCCACCCAATCCCCAGGCCTGCCCACACCACACCCCCACGGGCCTTGTGTGCCACGCTGCTGCCATCCAAAAGGAAGAGTAGCTCCCGTGTAGCTGTCCCCAGGTGTCCGGGCTTGGAGCTCAGGTCCGGGCAGAAGCTCAGCACCAGCACGGGGTTCAGCAGTATGTCCTTGTGGAAGCGTCGCTGCAGGAACCACACCTGAGCAGGGGAGTCCCAAGTCAGCCTGGGCAAGGCTTAGTGCTACTTTGTTGAGGGTGGGCAGTGGGACTGGCTCTGGGGCCTTTTTCTATCTGATTCACCCAGAGGGGACATCTTTTGGTAGTAATTCGAACAAAGGCAGGGGCAAAGGCAGGTGGCTGTCTTCTGTTTATATCAGACCTAGCCTCCATCCTCTGAGACACACCCCAGAGAGATTCACATCGGCCCTCCAATGACAATACTCATCTGTCCTCTGTGATGGTTGGTGGCAGCTGTGGAAAGATCTTGCTGAGAAAAGATCCCTCCCCGCTCCCAATCCCGATGCAAGCCTGCTTGCCTGCTCCTTGTGCACAAATGCAGCCAAGGCCGGGGGCCAGGCCAGGCTCCTATGGCAGTACCTGCCGGTCCCCATCACTGTCCCTTCGCTGTAGCCTCTGGAAATCTCGGCGGGCCCTTACCCGGGCCTCATATTCTGCTGAGCTCAGGCTGCCGCCCTCCAGCATCAGGTGTGGCTGATGGGGCTCTGAGAGGAGAGGACAGAATTCTGTCAAGGAAGTCCCTGCCTCTGGACCCCAAGTGCCCAGTTTCACTGTCCAGGAGGAGCCTGCGGGTCCAGCCTTCCTGCACCACAGGCTCTGCCCTCACAGATGACTCAGTCCATCTGGCTGGGGCCCAGAAACCTGCACTTAAGAAATGCTTCCCCCATTCATACAGAAGCAGGTCAGAGCCGGCCCACGGTGTGTCCCAGTCTCTCACCACTGGGGTGCAGCAGGATCTCCAAGGCCCGGTCACAGTGGTGGCCCTCTGCCAGTGTGACACAGATGGTGGCTGCAGAGCTGGCATGAGGGGGGGCATCTGCCCGCAGAGCATGAGAGGGGCTCTCCAGGCCTGAGGGACACAGAGACAGGAAGGGGAGATGCAGCCATCACACCTTCCCAGGGACAGCAACTGTTGGCAGGGGTCATGGCTGATTCAGTCAGCTCTCAGAGTCTGATCTATAGGGGGTCAGATGGGAGAGGAAGGATGTGCCTGCTTTCCTGGAGTGGGAAGTAGATTCCAGCGGGGTTTCTGGCTGGTCGAAGAGTCATGCATCAGCCAGGTGCTGATTTAGCATCCACCCCCAACCTTCTGCGTAAGGAAAACCTACTTCATCACAGGTACTGGTCCCATTGTAAGTATCTCTCTTCCCACTGGTGGGTGGGATGAGATATAAATAAATTACCTTGATAAAATTAGGGGTGTGTGTGTTGGGTAGAGGTGACCAGGGGATGCTCCCACCGCTAACCCGGATGTTCCAGAGGCTTGGGTCCCTGTCTTTTTGTCCTGTGTCCCTCCTATGCCCGAGCCTTATTTCCCTTCCAGTCACTACACTGGGAGGAGTGGGAATCTGAAAAGAGGGCAGGCCAGCCAGATGCACCCACCTGCAAGCAGGCATGGCCCAGTCACCAGCATCTCGAAGGAGAAGGTATATGGGGCAGGGCAGCGGGCAGGGCCTGAGAACACGTCCCGAGGGGCAGCCGGCTCCTCCCAGGCCAGCCCTTCCTCCTGAGGGCTGCCCACCCCGAAGCAGCTGGTGGGGCTGGAAGGGAGCATGAGGAGGGTCACTGGGCCACTGTGAAGGCCCCTAACCCCTCCGGCTGACTGGCCCCAGCCCTTCCTCACCCTTCCTCTGGGTACCCTGCCAGTGCCCCCTCACCCGCACTAGACCCAGAGAAGCCGAGGGAGGGACGAAGAGAATCACCATAGGCCCAACCTGTCGTCACAGAGCCCCGGAGGCCTAGGGGGCCCCGGCGGGCCTGGCGGGGCCAGCGGGGTGAGCACAGTGGGCAGGGCCACATGCAGCACCCCGTCAGGCCTTGAGGGCAGCTCCCGGCTGCTGTGCAGGGTCACCGTCATGGTGCCAGCCGCGGCGATAAGGCCTGTGGGCAGCACCAACGTGGACCGGGCCTGGGCCAGATCCAAGACAAGATGACCTACGATGGGTGAGAAATGGAGTCAGAGCACGCTGGAAGCAGAGGAGAGGGAGGAAGCTAGAGGTGGGAGCAGGCATTGGGTCAGGGAGCCTGGGCAAGGGGGACTTTGCGTGTTGGCACTAGGCTAATGCATTGGTGACGCAGGATGGAGGCATGAGATGAATGATGGCAGGAGAGGCAGACTAACTGTGAACAGATCTGGCTGTCATCAGGCAAGAGCACAGTGACATCCTTGCTAATGGAAGGCTGAGGAGAAGGGGCCATGTCCACTCTCAAGGCCCTGGGAATACCCACACCCTCCGCCCCTCTCCCCCTGCCTGCCTCTTTCCATTCAACCCTTGGCCACCATCCCTTGTGGATAGACATCTCCCTGTGGCCTGGGACCCCACTCTGCTCATAAATTTCCTGCTCCTGAACCATCAGGAGCTCCCCCATTGCCCACTAAGGTGGCTCCAGAATTCTGTACTCCTCCCGGGCAGGAGGAATAGAGAAGCAGGAAGCAGGCTAGATGACATAAAGCTTCATTCGCACACTGCACACACTGTTTTATTTAGCTCCTAGGTTTGTCTGGGGACTGGTGGGGCTGCTAAAGGAATAATGACCAGCCATGTACAGTGGCAGCTGTGTACACCACCGATGTGGTCTGGCCCCAGCCCACCTTCACAGCCCTACCGTACCTCACTTCCTCACAATGACCAATTGTTCATCCTTTCTATAAATACTTGCTGAATAACTGAAGGGAAGAGAAAGATGGAAGGAAAGAAAGAAAGGGGCTTCCATCCCAGCCAACTGACACAGTGGAGACAGCACAGCATCAAGTTTTAAATATCAGCTCTGTGACCTCTAATTGAGTCCTTTGGCAGCTCTCTTGTTCTGAGGAGCCTGTTTCCTCATCCATAAAGTGGAGATCATAGTAACTCTGTGATTGTGGTGAGGAACAAATAAGGCAATGTATGCAATGCACCCAACATATAAGTCAGTGACCCCTGCTATGACTTTCATCCCCCATAACAGGAGGAAGGGGGATTATCCCCCTTCCATCCCCCATAACAGGAAGAAGCCTGCATTACCCACTACTTGGGATTCAAATGAGGTGATACTAGCGATTGTAAACTGTAAATCACTATAAACACGAGGCATTTTATTGTCATTACCCACTATAACCTACTTATAAGCATTTGCTTATACTGTTGCCCCTACCTTCCACTTAACTGAGTCCTACCCTTTCTTGCAGTCAAATGCTGGCTCTACCTCCTTCTGGAACATTCCTGGGGCCTCAGCCCAGAGCTCACTCTAGCCTCTAACCATAAGCCTCTAACCCGCTGGGCTTATGCCAGCTCTCAACACCACTGGCTTCTGTTCGTCTTCTTCTTACCTGGATTGTAAATCCCCTGGGCAGGAATCAAAGGCATGTATGAATGAATCAATGAAAGAACCAGGTGCAAGCACAGCACACAGCACAGGGCTGGGCTTCTGTCCCTTCCCCAGGCACTTGCTGGACCTCATAGTGCCAGGTTCTGTGTGAGGTGCTGGGATTTGGAGATGCTCCAGCGGGGAGACAGACAGGCAGATCTGTGACAATGACTCCCCCTGTAAGTGCCATAACGAGGGGGCATAAAAGGCTGGGGAGCCGGGAAACAGTGCAGCTATTTGTGGGGGAGTCAGGGAGGGTTTCCCTAGGAGTGACGTTTAGTGGATCTTAAAGGACAAGTATGAATTTGCTCAATAGAAGATGGGAAGACAGAGCAGAGAGGTGGGAAAGGACCTGTCAGTCAGTGTGGCCAGTGGCAATGGTACCTGGTGTGTGGGGTCGCGGGGAGAGGGATGGAATGGGGTGAGAGCGAGGGCCTTGGCTGCTAGGCACAGGAGTCTACACTTGATTCACTGGCCCACGGGGGGCCCGGGCTGAGGTGTGCAGCCTAAAAAAGTAAGGGGCCGGAGGGGACCACCTGGGGAGAAGGCTGCCTTTGCAGCCCCTTAGACAGGTCTCCTGGGCTGTAAGGGCTGCTGGCGCCCCCGCAAGCCCTGTGCTGCCTGCTGTGTCTGTCTCCTAGGCTGTGAACCTCCGGGCCATGTTCTCCCAGCACCTGGCGCAGGTCAGGTGCCCAGCCCACGACTGTTGAATACCAGGATGAGCCAATGAATGCACAAGGCAGTGCCCGGAGGAAGGCGGGGGACGGGCGGAGGCCGAGCGGGTGCGGGAGCCTGAGCTGCGCCCGGCCTTCAGGAGTGCGGGTGCGGGTGCGCTGGACTCACCCTGCGCGCAGCGGCGGGGCGTCGGGGTCCCCAACCCGGGGCCCAGAGCGCGGCAGCAGGCGGCCTGCGAGCGGCGCCGGCTCTGCAGCTGGAAGGAGACGCGCCGTCCGGCGGCCTCGGCCTCGAAGCCGGACACCACCTCGGCCTCGGCCAGAGGGTACACGAACACGCCTGGGGAGGGCGGCGGGAGGCGGCGTCGGACCCTGCCCGGCTCACCCCCCGCCCCGCCCGCGCCCCACCCGGGCCTCACCGTCCACCGGCTGCGGCTGCGGGTTGCGGTAGGTAAGCCGGGCCCGCACGCTGAGGCAGGGGCCGTTGGCGCAGGCCCGGACCCAGGAGTCCGTGAGCGGCAGCGGCGTCCAGCTGGAGGGGCAGTACAGGCCGGGCATGGCGCCCGGAGGCCGGCCCTGCGGGAACCGGCCGGGGAAGCTGGGTGCAGGGTGACGGGGCGCCCACCCCGCGCTCCAGAGGCCAGCGCGAGAGTCTCACTCCAGCACCCGGACGGGGCCTGCCGGGGCGCGAGGCCGAGCGGGAGCTCCTGAGGGTGACAGGTGGCGGGGGAGATAAGGGGGCGGCAGGCGTGGTGGCGAGGAGGGCATCCTCACGCGTTACCTGGGCAGCCGGGCCGCGGAGGGTTAATGATTAACGCGCGCTTCGGCGCCCAGCAGTCCCGCCGCGGCTCCCCCGGGGCTGGGGGCGGTCACAGCTGTTCCACCGCCCACTCCCAACCTCGCAGCCACCCCCGTACCTGTCGGCCCCCCGGGGCTCCCCGCGGCCGCCAGCTGTCGGAAGCGGCGCGGATGGAGATGGAAGATGCTTTGGGAAGGCGGAGGTTTAAAGGGCCCGAATCCCCCCGGAGGCCCCCGGTCCGGCGAGGGATCGCGGGGGCAGGGTGGAGGGGGCGCCGAAAGGGCCTCGGTCTTTCTCTCCCTGGTGCCTCATCCGACGGGGGTGCTGGCCGGAGTGGAGGGGTTAAGGGTGGGAAGAACGAGCTGGGAAAGCGAAAAGAGGGGGTCTTTGGGAGGCAAGCCCGGGAGAGGTGTCGGGCCAGAGAGAGTCCGTGGGAGCCGCCAGGGCACCGCTCCCCACCCCGGCAGAGCTGATGTGGGAGGAGGGGGCACCTGCAGTCGCCGCGGCCCGCGCAAGGGATGCCGCGGGCTGGCTCTGGGGATCGCCCCCCTCCCTGTGGCAGTCTCAGCCTCACCGTCGCGTCCTCCGCGGAGTTCTAGGTGCCCACGGGATCCGTGTGGGTGGTGCCGCCTCTGCGCCCCAGGTGGCCCTCGGTACCGGCACCTGCCGGCCGCCAGCTCGCGACTGTGGCTGCAGCGGCTCTGAGTTCCCGCAGGGGCGCGGGCCCTGCCGGCGGTGGTCCCGCCCCCGTTCCGAGAGGCCGCCCCTCCAGCCTGCCGTGGCCCCGCCTGCTGCTGCTGCGGCGGGGCTGGCGCTCCCCCCTCCTTCGGGCGCGGTACCGCCTCCGCGCCAGCCGCGGCAGCCCGAGCCAGACTGGGCACCGCAGTGCAGGGACCGCGTCCCCGCCGCCGCACGGATCCCCGTCACTGCAGGACCGAGGCCTCAGAGACCCCACCCTTTCCATTCTTCAGGAATCAGGCGTCCTGCAAGTGCCACCGACACTGCCGCGACCCCAGCTATCCCATTACCACGACCGCATCCCATTCCCCAGCCCACCCCACCCCCTGCCCTGGGTGGCTGCCCATCGCTGCAGAGACCCTCCCTCCTGACTGCAGCGAACCCCAGCCCCCATCACCGTCACCGCAGGACTCTTCCCCTAAGAAGCTGACCCCTTTCCTTTGCAAAGTGCTCTTCATCACCGCAGAAAACCTCCCCCCATCCCTGCAGGTACTTTAGTTCATGCAGCCACTTCAGTGACCACTCACTCCAAGCAGGGATTCCTCGTCACTGCAGTGACCTCCTCCCACCCCCAAGCAGCCGGCCTTGGCATCGCTGCACTGCCAACCCCCCACTTCTGCTGGGGTGGGAGGGTGGGCACGATAGCTCCCTCAGCCTATAACCCTTTGGTCTCTTCAGCTGTGCGGGCCTTGGGAGTGAAGGCTTCCAGCCTGAAGAGCCTTCTCATGGCTGCAGACTGCCCCCTCATAGCAGTGACCCCCACCCATCACCGCAGCCCTGAAGAGAAAACATCTCTGCTTGTCAGGAGGGCCCCTTGTTACTGGCAGACTTTGCATGTGCTTGACAGTGTTATGCTGTCAAAAAGTAGGAGGGTCCGGAAAGCCTCTCCCAGGACCCTCAAGGAAGAGTCTGAGAGCCCTGAGGAAGTGAGAGGAGATGACCATGTTTGGGGATCATCCATATAAGCTTTTTGGCAGACGCCATACTGAGATTCTGCAGAGAGAGCTTGAGGAGAGCTGGGGATGGAGGACAGCCAGTAGGAAGTGAGCTTTCGAGTCGGACCCATGGTTCTCACTCCTCCGCATTAACTCTCTCCTTCTGATTTCAATCACTATCACCAGTGATCGTCCCCCTGGGGGATCCCTGCCTCCTTGAGCATCTGAGCCCTCAACCCCAACCATCTCCTTTGCTCACCCCACTTAGCATGGTGGAGAGAGCTTGACCTTTTCCCAGGGAATTTCATGGGTGGAAATGCACAGGAATGATACAGGGAGCACAGACACAGTCACACGTACCCAACACACAGGGAGCTCCAGCTGGGTCCTAGCCCTCTTTCCATACTGCCTGGGTCATGGTTCCATTCACCTCTCTCCCCCTTTCTCTACTGAGTCTGTTCTCAGCTTCATCCTGAACAAGGGTCCCTCTTTCAGGCCTAGGGAGAAACAGTGGATGGGCTGATGGTCCCTCCAGGTGATCCAGGGCCTCAGGTAGGACCAACCCTGGTTCTGAGGGTCTCACATATGTCCAGGCAGTGGCCACCTTTCCACAAGCACCTTGTGCTCTGCCCCCTCTACAAATGAACCAAAAGCTACATGTAGCCCTTGGACAAACATGAGGTTGCAAATAGCAGTCATTAGGGAGGTCTCCGACACATGGAAATGGAAAAAGAGGTCCTTCTGTTTGGTCCTGAGGAGAGCTTGGATGTAAGACAGCCTCCCAGGAAGATAGTATCCCTATCAGAGACCAGACACACACATTGGCAGAAGCCAAATTTTGCTGCAAAGCTGGACCAGCCCTGAGATCTTGCTAGGAAGGCCACCTTAGCTGAGGCAAATGGAGGGTGAGACAGGTGAATGGCTCCACAAAAAGCATAGGGCACCCTGCAGGATGAGGGGCAGGGGGTGGGGAGCCAGTGCTGGCTGCCTGGCATCTTGGGTGGGGTAGTAAGAAGGGTCTCTGAGGTCCAGCTGGAAGGCCCTCTGGTGGTGAGGCAGCAGCATGACAGCCAAGGGTAGAAGGGGACAGCACAGGAACCAGGTTCCAGGAGGAGATCCCAGGCCGGGCTGAGGGATAGCATGGGGTGGGCTACGTGGTAGTCATAGGAGAATAGATGATATAGATGATATACATATAGATATAGATATATAGATATATTTTTTGAGACAGAGTTTCGCCCTGTCGTCCAGGCTGGAGTGTAGTGGAGCGATCTCGGCTCACTGCATGCAACCTCTGCCTCCCAGGTTCAAGTGATTCTCCTGCCTCAGCCTCCTGAGAAGCTGGGATTACAGGTGAGCACCACCATGCCTGGGTAATTTTTTGGATTTTTAGTAGAGACAGGGTTTCACCATTTTGTCCAGGCTGGTCTTGAACTCCGAGCTCAGGCAATCTGCCTGCTTAGCCTCCCAAAGTGCTAGGATTATAGGCGTGAGCCACCACGCCTGGCCCATAGGAGGATATTGAGCTGAAAAGACTTAGCCTCTGCCTAGGAGAGTCTCACACTTTAGTGAAAAGGGCAGACAAATATACAGTTACAGTGGCTTGAGATAAGTGCTGCATTACAAGAGTAATGGATGTTATAAAAGCTTTAACTGGCTGGCGGTGGCTCACACCTGTAATGTCAGCACTTCGGGAGCCTAAGGCAGGAGAATCCCTTGAGGCCAGGAGTTCAAGACCAGCCCAGGCAACATAGTGAGACCCCCATCTCTAAAATAATAAATAAAGAAAGAAAAAGAAAATAAAAAACTAGCCAGATGTGGTGGTGTGTGCCTGTAGTCCTAGCTACTTGGGAGGCTGGGACAAGAGGATCCCTTGAGTTTAGGAGTTCAAGGTTACAATGACCTATGATTGTACTTCATCGCACTCCAGCCTGGGCAACAAAGCCAGACTCTGTCGCTAAAAAAATTAATTAAGGCTTGGCATAGTGGCTCATGCCTATAATCCCAACAACTTGGGAGGCTGAGGCAAGAGGATCACTTGAGCCCAGGAGTTCAAGACCAGCCTGGGAAACATGGCAAAATCCCATCTCTACAAAAAATTTAAAACTTAGCTGGGTGTGGTGGCACATGCCTGTAGCCCCAGCTGCTTGGAAGGCTGAGGTGGGATGATTGATTGAGCCCAGGAGGTTGAGGCTGCAGTGAGCTGTGATTGAGCCACTGCACTCCAGCCTGAGTGACAGAGCAAGACCCTGTCTCAAAAACAAAAAAAAAGTGTTAAAAAATTTTTTAAATTTATGATTATTATTTTTTTGAGACAGAGTCTCACTCTTGTTGCCCAGGCTGGAGTGCAATAGTGCGATCTCGGCTCACTGCAACCTCTGCCTCCCAGGTTTAAGCGATTCTCCTGCCTCAGCCTCCCAAGTAGCTGGGATTACAGGCATCTGCCACCATGCCCAGATAATTTTGTATTTTTAGTAGATACGGGGTTTCACCATGTTGGTCAGGCTAGTCTCAAACTCCTGACCTCATGTGATCTGCCCACCTCGGCCTCCCAAAGTGTTGGGATTACAGGTGTGAGCCACCATGCCTGGCATTTTAATTTTTAAGTAGACAAATATTGTATATATTTATAACGTATTGTGGCCACCAGGGTCCCTGTCCAGACGTCTGCTCACCTCAGCCACCACCATGCTGGCCTGCAGAGTGCTGCTTTTCCTCTGATCTGGCCCAAGAGGGAAGATTCAGATTCGGCCCCCAGGATGCCACTGCCCAGACTGGGGATAGAACATATCAGTAAATCTTTTTTTTTTTTTTTTTTTTTGAGACGGAGTCTCGCTCTGTCGCCCAGGCTGGAGTGCAGTGGCGCAATCTCGGCTCACTGCAAGCTCCGCCTCCCGGGTTCACGCCATTCTCCTGCCTCAACCTCTCCGAGTAGCTGGGACTACAGGCGCCCGCCACCACGCCCGGCTAATTTTTCGTATTTTTTAGTAGGGATGGGGTTTCACCGTGGTCTCGATCTCCTGACCTCGTGATCTGCCCGCTTCGGCCTCCCAAAGTGCTGGGATTACAAGCGTGAGCCACGGCGCCCGGCCTGTTTGTTTGTTTTGAAACACAGTCTCACTGTTTCGCCCAGGCTGGAGTGCAGTGGCTCAATCTCAGCTCACTGCAACCTCTGCCTCCCGGGTTCAAGTGATTCTCATGCCTCAACCTCCAGAGTAGCTGGGACTACATGTGCACGCCAGAATGCCTGGCTAATATTTGTGTTTTTGTTTTTATTTTTATTTTTTGAGATGGAATCTCACTCCGTCGTCCAGGCTGGAGTGCAGTGGTGCGTGCGCAATCTCAGCTCACTGCGACCTCCACCTCTCAGTTCAAGTGATTCTCCTGCCTCAGCCTCCTGAGTAGCTGAGAATACAGGCGCCCACCACCATGCCCAGCTAATTTTTGTATTTTTAGTAGAGACGGGGTTTCATCAAGTTGGTGAGGCTGGTCTCAAACTCCTGACCTCAAGTGATCTGCCTGCCTCAGCCTCCCAAAGTGTTGGGATTATAGGCGTGAGCTACCGCTCCCAGCCTTTAAGGGTCTTCTACTGGGAGTAGTTTCTCCTTTTTGTGATACTGACACATTTGAAGAGTACTGGCCAGTTGTCTTGTAGAATGTCCCTCAGTTTGAGTTTGTCTGTTGTTTCCTCATAATTAGATTCAGGATATGCACTTTCCATAGGAACACCACATAAGTGATGTTGTATCCTTTTCACTGTCTCATTGGGAGGATGTACATGTCAGTTACTGTTACTGGCGATTTTAACTTTGATACTTTCAATAAGTGGCGTGTTAGTGTGCTCCAGAGAAAACAGAACCAACAGAGAGAGAGAGAGACAGAGAGAGAGAGAGAGAGAACACGTATATATAAAATAAGGAATTGGTTCATGTGCTTGTACAGGCAAGTCCAGTGCGGGCTGGCAGGCTAAAGACCCAGGAGACCAGATGGTGCAGATGAAATTTGGAGGCAGCCTGCTGGAGAATTTCCTCTTTCTCATGGAGGTCCATCTTTTTGTTCTGTTCAGGCCCTCAAGTGATTAGATGAGGAACATTATGAAGGTTAACTCTGGGTCTTAGCTTGACTAAATTAAGGAAGACCTATTCAGAAGCCGGGGCCGGGCACGGTGGCTCACACCTGTAATCCCAGCACTTTGGGAGGCTGAGGTAGGCCGATCACCTGAGGTCAGGAGTTTGAGACCAGCCTGGCAAACATGGCAAAACCCTTTCTCTATTAAAAATGCAAAAATTAGCTGGATGTGGTGGTGGACAACTGTAATCCCCGCTGAGGTGGGAGAATTGCTTGAGTCTGGGAGGCGGAGGTTGCCGTGAGCTGAGATCACGCCGCTGCACTCCAGCCTGGGTGACAGAATGAAACTCCATTTCAAAAAAAAAAAAAAAAAAAGAAGAAGGCTGACTGTAGTCTGGAAAAAAAAAGAAGACTAGAGAAGTGGTAAAGCATTCCTTCTGGGTGCATCTGTGAGGGTGTTTCTAGAAGAGATTGGCATGTGAGTAAGTGGACTGAGTAGGGAAGATCTGCCCTCAATGTGGGAGGGCACCATCCAATCTGCTGGTGGCCCAGAGAGAAGAAAAAAGGAGAGAAAAGAATTTCCTCTGTCTCCTTCTCCTGGAGCTGGGACACTCCTTTTCCTGCCCTTGGACATCAGAACTCTAGGCTCTCTGGCCTTGGGACTTACACCAGAGGGCTCCCAGGTTCTCAGGTTGTCGATGGCCTCAAACTGAGAGTTATGCCATTGGCTTCCCTGGCTCTGGGTCTTCGGACTTGGACTTGGACTTGGACTTGGACTGCCACATCCCGGGGTCTCTAGCTTGCAGAGAGCTGGTTGTGGGATTTCTCAGCCTCCATAGTCATGTGAGCTAATTCGCCTAATAAATCCCCTCTCATCCATTTATCTGTTTATCTGTCCATCCATCCATCCATCCATCCACCCATTCATCCATCATCTATCTCCTATTGGTTCTGTCTCTCTGGAGAATTGTGACTCATACACCCACCCACATTCTGGAGGGCAATGTGCTTACTCAAAATTCACTAATTTCAGTGTTAATCTCATTCAAAAACACTCCAAGTTGACACATAAAATTAACCATCACGGGTGTTGCTTGCCAGATTTCTCCACTATAATGCTACTATTTTTCTTTTTATAATTAAATAAGTACATTTGTAGGGAGACAATTTGATTGTATGTAACTATTCTAATCGTCATCAAAATTTCACCCACCAGTTTTAGCATCCATTAATTACCTAAATAATATTTTACATCAGTTTTATTGAGGTATAATTTACATGTAGTAAAATGCACTATTTTTTATTGTGGTAAAATATACACAACATAAAATTTGCCATTAGTGATATTTAGCACATTTGCAATAGTGATTGATTGATTTTTTTTTTTTTTTTTTTGAAATGGAGTCTCACTCTGTCGCCCAGGCTGGAGTGCAATGGAGCCATCTGGGCTCACTGCAACCTCTGCCTCCCAGGTTCAAGCGATTCTCCAGCCTCAGCCTCCCAAGTAGCTGGGATTATAGGCACCCACCACCACACCTGGCCAATTTTGTATTTTTATTAGAAGTGGGGTTTCAGCAGCCGGGCGCGGTGGCTCACGCTTGTAATCCCAGCACTTTGGGAGGCCGAGGCGGGCGGATCACAAGGTCAGGAGATCGAGACCACGGTGAAACCCTGTCTCTACTAAAAAATACAAAAAATTAGCCGGGCGTGGTGGCGGGCGCCTGTAGTCCCAGCTACTCGGAGAGACTGAGGCAGGAGAATGGCGTGAACCCGGGAGGCGGAGTTTGCAGTGAGCCAAGATTAAGCCACTGCACTCCAGCCTGGGCGACAGAGCGAGACTCCGTCTCAAAAAAAAAAAAAAAAAAAAAAAATGAGGTTTCACCATGTTAGCCAGGCTTGTCTTGAACTCCTGAGCTCAGGCGACCTGCCCGCTTCGGCCTCCCAAAGTGCTGGGATTACAGACGTGAGCCACCACTCCTGTCCCCATTCACAATATTATGCACTCATTCACCACTATCTAGCTCCAGAACATTTTCCTCACCCCAAAAGGAAGCCTTGTATCCATTAAGCAGTCACTCTCTATTTCCCCTCTTCCCAGTCCCTAAAAACCACCAATATGGCTGTCTCTGTAGCTTTGCCTATTCTGTATATTTCATATTAATGGAATCCTATATGACTTTTTGTGTCTGGTTTCCTTCATTTAGTATAGTGTTTTCAACATTCATCCACACTGTAGTATGAATCAGTTTATTCCTTTTTTTTTTGAGATGAAGTTTCATTCTTGTTGCCCAGGTTGGAATGCAGTGGCACGATCTTGGCTCACCGCAACCTCTTCCTCCCAGGTTCAAGCAATTCACCTACCTCAGCCTCCCGAGTAGCTGAGATTACAGGCATGTGCCACTACACCCAGCTGATTTTTTTGTATTTTTAGTAGAGACGGGGTTTCTCCATGTTGGTCAGGCTGGTCTCAAACTCCCCACCTCAGGTGATCCGCCTGCTTTGGCCTCCCAAATTGCTGGAATGACAGACGTGAGTCATCGCACCTGGCCATTTCATTCCTTTTTATGGCTAAATAATATTCCATGTATGGATAGCCCACATTTTATTTATCCATCTATCTGTAAATAGAAGTTTGGGTTGTTTCCACCTTTTGGCTATTGTGAATAATGCTGCTATGAACACTGGTGTGTAAGTTTTTGTTTGAACAACTGTTTTCAGTTATTTTGGGTGTACACCCAGGAACAGAATTGCTAGGTCAGAGAATAATTTTGTGTTTAACTTGTTGAAGTTTTCCACACCAGTTGGACAATTTTACATTTCCATCAGCAATGTGTAAGGGTTTCTATTTCCCCACAGCCTCACCAACACAAATCCAAACCTCAGTTTATTTATTTATTTATTTTTTGAGATGGAGTTTCGTTCTTTTTGCCGAGGCTGGAGTACAATGGCATGATCTCGGCTCACTGCAGCCTCCGCCTCCCAGGTTCAAGTGATTATCTCCCACCTCAGCCTCCCGAGGAGCTGGGATTACAGGTGCCTGTCACCATGCCTGGCTACTTTTGTATTTTTAGTAGAGACAGAGTTTCACCATGTTGGCCAGGCTGGTCTCGAACTCCCAACCTCAGGTGATCCGCCTGCTTCAGCCTTTCCAAATGCTGGGATTACAGGTGTGAGCCACCACACCCGGCCAAAACCTTGGTTTATTGTTTTGTTCTTTTATAGATCATACTTTTGGTATCATGTCTAATAGCTTTTCACTAAGCCCTACATCCCAGATATTTTCTTCTAGTTAGCTTATAAAAGTTTTATAGTTTTACATTTAAATCTTCGACCCATTTGAAATAACTTTTGTATAAGGTACGAGGTTTAGGTCAAGTTTTTGTTTGTTAGTTTTGTCTGTGGATATCCAATAGCTCCAGCACCACTTGTTGAAAAGACAAGGGCACAGTGGCTCACTCCTGTAATCCCAGCACTTTGGGAGGCTGAGGAGGGGGGACCACCTGAGGTCAGGAGTTCGAGACCAGCCTGACCAACATGGAGAAACCCCATCTCTACTAAAAATACAAAATTATCTGGGCGTGGTGGCACATGCCTGTAATCCCAGCTACTCGGGAGGCTGAGGCAGGAGAATCGCTTGAACCCAAGAGGCAGAGGTTGCGGTGAGCTGAGATCGCGCCATTGGACTCCAGTCTGGGCAACAAGAGCGGAATTCTGTCTCAAAAAAAAGAAAAGGCCAGGCACGGTGGCTCACACCTGTAATTTCAGCACTTTGAGAGGCCGCAGCAGGAGGAATGCTTGAGACCAGAAGTTTGAGACCAGCCTGGGCAACATGGTATATAAAAACATCTCATGTGCCCCCATAAATATATACACCTACTATTTACGCACAATAATTAAAAAAGGAAAATTAGTGAGCTGGCCAGGTGTGGCGGCTCATGCCTGTAATCCCAGCGCTTTGGGAGGCTTAGGTGGGCAGATTACTTGAGGCCAGGAGTTTGAGGCCAGCCTGGGCAACATGGTGAAACCCCATCTCTACAAAAAATACAAAAATCAGCTGGATGTGGTGGTGCACACTGAAGTGGGAGGATTGCTTGAGCCTGGGAAGTTGAGGCTGCAGTGAGCCATGATCATGCCACTGCACTCCAGCTTGGGCAACAGAGTGAGATCCCGTCTCAAAAAAAAAAAAAAAAAAAATGGCCACACGCGGTGGCTCACGCCTGTAATCCCAGCACTTTGGGAGGCTGAGGCGGGCGGATCACGAGGTCAGGAGGTCGAGACCATCCTGGCTAACACGGTGAAACCCCATCTCTGCTAAAAATACAAAAAATTAGCCGGGCGTGGTGGCGGGCGCCTGTAGTCCCAGCTACTCGGGAGGCTGAGGCAGGAGAATGGCGTGAACCCAGGAGGTGGAGCTTGCAGTGAGCCGAGATCGCGCCACTGCACTCCAGCCTGGGCGACAGAGCGAGACTCCGTCTCAAAAAAAAAAAAAAAATTAGTAAAGCAAATAAGATGAAGGATAAGTTTTCAGGCAAAGGACCTGTGTGTGCAGAAGCCATGAGTTGAGAGAAAGCTTGGAGCCTGACAGGGGATGAAGGGAAGCTTGTGTGAAAGCAAGCGAAGAGTGAGGCCAGACAATCTGGGAAGTCAGGAGGTGCTGGATTACTCAGGGCCTTAGAACCTTGATAAGGATTTTCACATTTGTCTGAAAACAAGTGGAGGGTTATTTTTGTTTTGTTTTGTTTTTTTAGACAGACCCTCACTCTGTCACCCAACCTGGCACAATCACAGCACACTGCAACCTCGAACTCCTGGGTTCAAGTGATCCTCCTGCCTCAGTCTCCTGAGTAGCTGGCAACTACAGGTGTGCACCTGTGTGTGTATATATATGTGTGTGTGTTTGTGTGTATATATATACATATATATATTTTTTTGAGACAGAGTCTTGCTCTGTTGCCCAGGCTAGAATGCAGTGGTATGATCTCTGTTTGCTGTAGCCTCAACCTCCAGGGCTCAAGATATCTTCCTGCCTCAGCCTCCTGAGTAACTGGGACTACAGGTGTGTGCCACTGTGCCCAGCTAACTTTCTTGTATTTCTTTTTTTTTTTTTTTTGGTTTTGCCATGTTGTCTAGGCTGGTCTCGAACTCCTGCGTTCAAGTGATCCACTCACCTCAGCCTCCCAAAGTGCTGGGACTACAGGCATGAGCCACTGCACCTGGCTATATTTATATTTTTTAAATGGTAAAATATACATAATATAAAATTTACTGTTCTCACCATTTTTAAGTACACACCTCTGTGGCACTAATTACATTCACATTGTTGTGCTTTAATTATTTTTAATATTGTAAAATTAGTTCACATTCCAGATATAAAGTCTTAATGGGTATTCAGTGGAAAGTAAAAAGTACCCCCCTTTCCCTTCTCTGTCCCACTCCTAGAAGTAATTAGTGTTATCAGTATCTCTTACGTATCCTTCCATAATACACTGGGAAGCTGTCTTACAGAAATGAGCACGCTATTGTGTAAGGGAATATAGTCACGGATACAAACCTGTCTGAAGGGGCAAAAAAAGAGGGCAACAACTTGAATGTTCACCAGAGAGAGAACCATTGAATAAATGATGGTGCATCCATACCAGAAAATACTGTGCAGTTTTGTGCTGCTGTTAAAAAGAATGGGTTCTGGCCGGGCGTGATTGCCCATGCCTGTAATCCCAGCACTTTGGAAGGCCAAGGTGGGCGGATCACCAGGTCAGGAGTTCGAGACCAGCCTAGCAAACATAATTAAACCCCATCTCTACTAAAAATACAAAAAATTAGCCAGGTGTAGTGGTGGGCACCTGTAATCCCAGCTACTCAGGAGGCTGAAGCAGGAGAATTGCTTGAACCCGGGAGGCACAGGTTGCAGTGAGCCAAGATTATGCCATTGCACTCCAGCCTGGGCAACAGTGGGAGACTCCGTCTCAAAAAAAAAAAAAAAAAAAAAAAAAGAAATGGGTTCTATTTATGTATATCGATAAAATAAAAAAAAGCTGAGTGCAGAATGATTTTATAGTCTGATTCCATTTTTATAAAAACAAATAATTGTCAATGTCTTCTAGATCACTTTTATCACTTTTATGACCTGTTTTATAAAAAAATAATTACCACTATCTCTAATATCAGGAGAGTGCAGAAGTCCTGCCAGAAGAGGATCTGATGAGAACAGAAGGGGACTGAATCACCTTGGCACCACTCTGCCATTTCCTCTTTCCAAAACCCCAGGGCTGGGAGATTACCTCCTCCCCACCTGCTTCTCCCTATGAGTTTAAAGGGCTTAAATGTCTTGGTGGGTGGCAGCAAATGGGAGTGATTAGTTGTGTAGTGTGCTGCTCTCTGCCGTAGGGTTCTTTCCTGGAACTCACCAGGACTACCATAGACTGGGTGACACAGCCTTCAGAGCTTTCCCAACACCCTCTACCAGATGGAATGGCTGAGACCCCCCAGCAGAATATAAGCTCCCAGGCCAAAATCATCAGGCACCTAGGGAGTCCAGGTGAAGGACAACAAACTGAACAACATGTACATTCTAAAGTGAAGTATTATTAGCCGGGCATGGTGGCTCATGCCTGTAATCCCAGAATTTAGGGAGGCCGAGGTGGGCAGATCACTTGAGGACAGGAATTTGAGACCAGCCTGGACAACGTGGTGAAACCCTGTCTCCACTAAAAATGCAAAAATTAGCCGGATGTGGTGGCTCACACCTGTAATCCCAGCTACTCGGGAGGCTGAAGCAGGAGAATTGCTCGAACCTGGGAAGCAGAGGTTGCAGTGAGCCGAGATCACACCATTGCACTCCAGCCTGGGCAACAGAGTAAGACTCCGTCTCAAAATAATAATAACAATAATAATTTTGAGGACAATACTCATTGGGTAGCAAAATCTGAACCAACAAGGGGCTGTTTATATAATAATAGTAGTTATCCCATTCAGGGTGAATATTCATATGTTTTGCTTCAGAAGTACGAATGTGTCTGATTACAGAGTACTGTTCCAGACCCCACTGGGGATGTTACCTAACAGGCAGTATTGCATTAGATGGTGGTCCCCAACCTATTTGGCACCAGGGACCAGTTTCGCTGAAGACAGTTTTTCCATGGATGCAAGGGACTGTTTCCTGTTGAAACTGCTCCGCCTCAGATCATTAGGCATTAGTTAGATTCTCATGAGGAGCAGGCAACCTAGATCCCTCACACACAAAATTTACAATAGGGTTTATGCTCCTATGAGAATCTCATGCGGCGCTGATCTGAGCTCAGGTGATAATGCTCCCTGGCCCATGGCTTACCTCCTGCTGTTCGGCAGGTTCCTAATAGGCCACCCTAATAGGGTACTGATGTGCAGCCCAGGGGTTGTGGACTCCTGTGTTAAAGTATTATTGTATTAACTTTCTAAAATTTCAAATATTCTGAATTCTGAAAAATATGTGTTCCTATGGATTTTCTTTCCTTGTTTTTTTAGACAGAGTCTCGCTCTGTCGCTCAGGCTGGAGTGCAATAGCACAATCTCAGCTCACTGCAACCTTCACCTCCCGAGCTCGAGCAATTCTCCTGCCTCAGCCTCCCAAGTAGCTGGGATTACAAGCGCATGCCACCACGCCCAGCTAATTTTTGTATTTTTTTTTTTAATAGAGACGGGGTTGCACCATATTGACCAGGCTGGTCTCAAACTCCTGACCTCAGGTGATCCACCCGCCTTGGCCTCCCAAGGTGCTGGGATTATAAGCATGAGCCACTGGGCCTGGACCCATGGATTTTCAGTAAATGATTGTGGACCTCTTAGATATGAAAACTACAATTAAGGCCGGGCATGTTTGCCCATGCCTGTAAACCCAGAACTTTGGGAGGCCAAGGTGGGCAGATCACTTGAGGTCAGGAGTTCAAGACCAGCCTGGCCAACATGGTGAAACCCCGTCTCTACTAAAAATACAAAAATTAGCCAGGCATGGTGGTGCACGCCTGTAATCCCAGCTACTGGGGAGGCTGAGGCAAGAGAATTGCTTGAACCTGGGAGGCGGAGGTTGCAGTGAGCCGAGATTGTGCCATTGCACTCCAGCCTGAGTGACAAGATCGAAGCTCTGTCTCAAAAAAAAAAAAAAAAAAAAGGAAAAATGAAAAACATAGGCCAGGTGAAGTGGCTCACACCTGTAATTCAAGCACATTGGGAGGCTGAGACAGGAGGATCACTTGAGGCCAAGAGGTTGAGACTAGCTTAGGCAACATAGCAAGACCCCTGTCTGTAAGAAATAAAATAAATAAATAAAAATTTGCTGGATGTGATGGTGCACGCCTGTAGTCTTAGCTACTCAGGAGGCTGAGACGGGAGTTCGAGGCTGCAGTGAGCTATGATCGTGCCACTAAACTCAAGCCTGGGTGACAGAGTGAGACCCTCTCCCTAAAAAAATAAAAAGAGGCTGGGCACAGTGGCTCACACCTGTAATCCCAGCACTTTGGGAGGCCAAGGCGGGCAGATCACTTGAGGTCAGGAGTTTGAGACCAGCTGGCCAACATGGTGAAACTCTGACTTCTACTAAAAATACAAAAATTAGCTGGGCATCGTGGCACGCGCCTGTAATCCCAGCTACTCGGGAGGCTGAGGCAAAAGAATCGCTTGAACCTGGGAGTCGGAAGTTGCCGTGAGCTGAGATTGCACCACTGCACTCCAGCCTGGGTGACAGAGCGAGACTCTGTCTCAAAAAATAAAATAAAATAAAATAAAAATAAAAAATAAATAGAAAGAAAATAGTAAAAGACTTAAAATATACAATAAGTTTAGATACATTACTTTATTTTACAATATGCTTACCACAGTGCCAGGCACAGTTCTAGGTACTTTACAGATAGCAGCTGTTTTAATCCTTACGATAACTCTAAAAGGTAGATACTATTGTTATTATTTCCATTTATTGAAGGATCTGAGGCATAGGGAATAAAGCTTGCCTGAGCTCATATTGCTACTGACCGTAGAGCAGGATGGGAAACTATGCAGGCTGACTCCAGAGCTTATGCTCTGAACTCCTGTGTTCTGCTGGATTGCACAAACAGGAAATACTCTTTTCATGTACACTCAGAAGATTTACAAAAATAAGCCATGCGTTGGGTCACAAAGAAAGACCAAAATTCATTCCACCGTTAGATCCACATCAATATCACATAGACTTATTTCCCTAACCATTATGCAGTACAACTAAAAATAAATAACGAAAAGAACACTTTGAAAATACCACAAATAACCACTACACACCTTTTAGAATGACAAAAATCCAGAAAACTGACAATACCAATTGCTGACAAGGAGGTGAAGACACAGGAATGCTCATTCACTGCTGGCAGGGATGTAAAATGATACAGCCACTTCGGTTTTTGCTGTTGTTGTTGTTTTGGAGACAGTCTCGCTCTGTCGCCCAGGCTGGAGTGCAATGGCGCTAGCTATCTTGGCTCACTGCAACCTCCGCCTCCCAGGTTCAAGCGATTCTCCTGCCTCAGCCTCCTGAGTAGTTGGGATTACAGGCACCCACCACCACGCCCGGCTAATTTTTGTATTTTTAGCAGAGACAGGGTTTTGCTATGTTGGTCAGGCTGGTGGTCTTGAACTCGTGACCTCAGGTGATCCGCCCGCCTCGGCCCCCCAAAGTACTGGGATTATAGGCGTCGGCCCAATACAGCCACTTTGGAAGATAGTTTGGCAGTTTCTTACAAAGCCGAACATAGTTTTACCGAACGTAGTTTTACCCACAATGCAGCAATCACACTCTTAGGTATTTACCCAGCTGATGAGAAAACTTGTGTTCACACAAAAACTAGCAAACTAGCACATAAATGTTTATGGCACTTTTGTTCAAAATTGCTGAAAAGTAGAAGCAACCAAAATATCCTTCAATAGGTTAATGGGTAAACAAACTGTGATACATCTCCAATGAAATACTATTCAGCAATAAAATGCAATGAACTATCAAACCACACAAATACACAGATGAATTTTCAATGCACGGTGCTAAGCAAAAGAAGTCAGTCTGAAAAGGCTACCGAGTGTATAATTTCACTTATATGACATTCTGGAATAGGAAAAACTATAGAAATAATAAACAAATTAGTGGTTGCCAGGGTTTGGGAGGGAGGAGGCAGTGAGGGTTAAATGAAGAAACAGGAAATTTCAGAGGGGGGCATTGGAGCTTTTATGTATGATACTGTAATTGTAGATACATGACACTATGTGTTTGTCAAAACCCATAGATCTTTACAGCTCAAAGAGTAAAACATCATGTATGCAAATTTTAAAAAATCATTTAGGAGATTGAGAGATCCCAGGATGGAGTGAAGAATGGAATAAAAGAATCTACCTGTATTACAAACATATGAAATAACTTCACTGAAGAAGAGTAGTGGGGAGAATGGTGCTGACCTAAGTCGATTGGAAATGTGTAGAGTCTGTAAGACTAAAGGTAAAAGGAACTGTACACAAGTACTGTACTCTTGTGGATACAGCTGTTTCCTTGAGGAAAACAATGTTGAGATCACTCCACGTGTATCCTGGATTTGAACAATTAAGTTCCAATGGTGCATGGTGGGAGGTAGATTTTTTTTTTTTTTTTTTTTTTTTTTTGAGACGGAGTCTTGCTCTGTCACCCAGGTGGAGTGCAGTGACGAGGTCTCAGCTCATTGCAACCTCCACTTCCCGGTTTCAAGTGATTCTCCTGCCTCAGCCTCCTGAGTAGCTGGAACTACAGGCGCCTGCCACCATGCCTGGCTAATTTTTTGTATTTTTAGTAGAGTAGTGATCTGCTCGCCTTGGCCTCTCAAAGTGCTGGGATTACAGGCGTGAGACACCGTGCCCAGCCAGGAGGCAGGTCTTTGCTGTTAGAATGAGAGCATATGCCAGGCGCAGTAGCTCACGCCTGTAATCCCAGCACTTTGGGAGGCCGAGGTGGGTGGATCACGAGATCAGGAGATCGAGACCATCCTGGCTAACACAGTGAAACCCCATCTCTACTAAAAATACAAAAAATTAGCCAGGCGTGGTGGTGGGCGCCTATAGTCCCAGCTACTCAGGAGGCTGAGGCAGGAGAATGGTGTGAACCCAGGAGGCGGAGCTTGCAGTGAGCCAAGATCAGACCACTGCACTCCAGCCTGGGCGACAGAGCAAGACTCCATCTCAAAAAAAAAAAAAAAGAATAAGAACATATAGGTGAGCAAGGGGGAAAGGCCAGAATGATCCATGCAGTAATGGATTGGAGTTGGAGCCATCAGTATGAATCCATGTGTAGCTTACTGTAGATATAGATAGTTACATGTAAAAATATTTATAGGTATGTATTCATATACATAACACCATAATTATTTATAAGTGATATACTTCAAAATACCAGTAGAGTCAAGAAGCTGTTGTAATTAGTAAGAGAATTCACCAAGGTAGCCAGATAGAAGATTTACAAAAATCAATAGTGTACCTTTTTTTTTTTTTTGAGATGGAGTCTTGCTCTCTTGCCCAGGCTGGAGTGCAGTGGTCTCATCTTGGCTTGCTGCAACCTCCGCCTCCTTGGTTCAAGCAATTCGCCTGTCTCAGTCTCCCAAGTAGCTGGGATTATAGGCGCCCACCATCACACCTTGCTAATTTTTGTATTTTTAGTAGAGACAGAGTTTCACCATGTTAGTCAGGCTGGTCTTGGACTCCTGGCCTCAAGTAATCCACCCGCCTTGGCCTTCCAAAGTGCTGGGATTACAGGTGTGAGCCATTGCACCCGGCCTCAATAGCCTATCTCTATACCAGGTGTAACCAACTAGAAAATGACAATCAAAGAAGCCATTCACAATAATGACAAAAACTATAAAGTATCTAGGAACTTAATTAATATAAGACCTCTGTAGCCAGGCATGGTGGCTCACGTCTGTAATCCCAGCACTTCGGGAGGCCAAGGCGGGTGGATCACCTGAGGTTAGGAGTTCAAAACCAGCCTGACCAATATGGTGAAACCCCATCTCTACTAAAAACTACAAACACTAGCCAGGTGTGGTGGTGGTGCCTGTAATCCCAGCTGCTTGGGAGGCTGAGACAGGAGAATTGCTTGAACCTGGGAGGCGGAGGCTGCAGTGAGCCAAGATCACACCACTGCACTCCAGCCTGGGCAACAGAGCGAGACTCCATCTCAAACAAAACAAAACACAACAAACTCTGAAGAAAACATTAAAACTCAAAGTCCAATAGAAGTGTTATGGGGGAAAAAAACTCAAAGGGCACAGAAGATGATCCAAATAAAATAGAGAGATATTTCATCATCTTGGACAGAATGGCTTAATAACAAATGATATTAGTGTTCTCACCAGTTAATGTGTATATTCAATGCAATTCCAACTAAAATCCATGGGAATTTTCTGAAAAGCTTAAACTTTAGTATTTATTTGCGGAAGCACATTTTCAAAATTAGCAAAGTCAATATATAAAAAGAAGAATAAAGAGTGGGGCTTGGGCAGGGTGTGGTGGCTCACACCTGTAATCCCAGCACTTTGGGAGGCCGAGGTGGGTGGATCACCTGAGGTCAGGAGTTCAAGACCAGCCTGGCCAACATGGTGAAACCCCATCTATACTAAAAATACAAAAAATTAGCCGAGCATGGTGGCACAGGTGGCATGTGCCTGTAGTCCCAGCTACTCAGAATGCTGAGGCAGGAGGATCACTTGAATATGGGAGGCAGAGGTTGCAGTGAGCCGAGATTGTGCCACTGCACTGCAGCCTGGGCAACAGAGTAAGACTCCAACTCCAAAAAAAAAAAAAAAAAAAAAAGAATGAGGCTTGCTCTACCAGATATCAAGACATACTACAAGACTAAAGACTACAGTAATCAGTCCATGCACAGTGACTCAGACCTGTAATCCCAGCACTTTGGGACGCCGAGGTGGGTGGATTGCTTGAGGTCAGGAGTTCAAGACCAGCCTAGCTAACATAGTGAAACCCCATCTCTACTAAAAATGCAAAAAAATTTAGCCGAGTGTGGCAGCGCTCACCTGTATCCCAGCTACTCAGGAGGCTGAGGCAGAATTGCTTGAACCTGGGAGGCAGAAGTTGCCATGAGCTGAGATCGTGTAACTGCACTCCAGCCTGGGAGATGAGTGAAACTCTGTCCTAAAAAAAAAAAAAAAAAAAAAAAAAAAAGATTCTAATCTACAGTAATCAAAACAGTATGGTATGGGTGTAAGAACAAAGAGACCAAAAGAGAACCTGACCCACAATGTAATATAAATGAGAACATCGTGTGCGTAAATGTGGCATCACCATCACTGAAGAGAGGACAGACTGTCTCATAGGTAATGTTGGAAAAATTGGCTCATTCTATGGAGAGAAATGAAAACCATGTTCCTATACAACAGTACGTACAGGGTGAATTCTGGATGGATTAAAGACCTAAATAAAAATAAAATGATACTATCAATAGAAAACAATGGTGTAGAAAATCTCAAGGACTCAAAGCTTCAAAAGAACAAATTATTCTTGCAAAACATCAATAATTTGTATTAGATAAAAATTACGTATTTCTTCTCTACAGGAAACTTGTTAATTACAAAGGGAAAAATAGTAATTTACAGCGTAGAAACCTGGCAGACACCACGTTAACCAAGTAATCGAAGTTAACATCAGCAGTAATGGGACAAATTGGCATCACATGCCTCCTGATAAGATGCACTGAGAAGGAACAGCATCATTTCCATGGTGTTCCTGCCAAAAATGCATAGCCCCAATCTAATCATGAGAAAACACCAGACTAGCCCAAATTAATAAATGCCCTGCACTCTTCCAAAATGTCAAGGTCATGAAAGATAAAGAAAGACTAAAGAATTGTTCCAAATAAAAGGACGCCTAAATAGATGTAACGACTAAATGCAATATGGGATCCTGAATTGGATCCTGAATCAAAAAAACATTGATTTTTGTTTTTTTGTTTTGTTTGTTTGTTTGTTTTGAGACAAGAGCCTCATTCTACCCCCTAGGCCCCAGTGCAGTGGCAGGATCTGGGCTCACTGCAATCTCCGTCTCCCCAGTTCAAGTGATTCTCCTGCTTCTGCCTCCTGAGCAGCTAGGATTACAGGCGTGTGCCACTACGCCCAGCTAATTTTTCTATTTTTAGTGGAGACTGGGTTTCACCCTGTTGGCCAGGCTGGTCTCAAACTCCTGATCTCAGGTGATCCGCCTGCCTTGGCCTCCTGAAGTGTTGGGATTACAGGTGTGAGCCACCACGCCCAGCTGTTTGTATTTTTCTATAAAGAAAATTGGGCTGGATACAGTGGCTCATGCCTATAATCCCAGCACTTTGAAAGGCTGAGATGGGAGGATTGCTTGAGTCCAGAAGTTCAAGGCTGCAATGAGCTATAATCAATCTTGAGCATACAGAAAAATGGAAGTACAGAACAAATAGCTTTTTTTTTCTTTTTTTTCTTTTTGAGATGGAGCCTCACTTTGTTGCCCAGGCTGGAGTGCAGTGGCATGATCTCGGCTCACTGCAAGTTCTGCCTCCCGGGTTCATGCCATTCTCCTGCCTCAGCAGTAGCTGGGCGTGGTGGCAGGTGCCTGTAGTCCCAGAACAAATAGCGTTTTTACCCCATGAACCATTTACAAGTAAGTAGCCAATCTGACGCCCTGTCACTCTTGAATACTTCAGTATATTTCCTGCAAACATTCTCCTACATAACCACAGCACAACCATCAAAATCAAGAAATTACCCTAGATATATCTCTACCATCTAATCCTCAAATTTCACTCCAGTTTTGTTTAGTGTCTCAATAAATTAAGTTAAATTTAAAAAAATTGGCTGGGCGCAGTGGCTCATGCCTATAATTCCAGCACTTTGGGAGGCCGAGGCGGGCAGATCACGAAGTCAAGAGATTGAGACCATCCTGGCCAACATGATGAAACCCCGTCTCTATTAAAAATACAAAAATTAGCTGGGCATGGTGGCAGGCGCCTGTAGTCCCAGCTGCTTGGGAGGCTGAGGCAGGAGAATCGCTTGAACCTGGGAGTCGGAGGTTGCAGTGAGCTGAGATCCCACCACTCCACTTCAGCCTGGCGACAGAGTGAGACTAAAAACAACAAACAAAAAAACAAAAAAATCGGCTGGGCCTGGGATTACACTCCTGTAATCCCAACACTTTACACTTTGAGACGCCGAGGCTGGCGGATCACCTGAGGTCAGGAGTTCAAGACCAGCCTGGCCAACATGGTGAAACCCTGTCTCTACTAAAAATGCAAAAATTAGCTGAGCGTGGTGGTGCTTGAACCTGGGAGGTGCAGGTTGCAGTGAGCCGAGATCTCACCATTGCACTCCAGCCTGGGTGTCAGAGTGAGACTCTGCCTCCAAAAAAAAAAATTCCTGGCTGGCCATTGTATCTCTCGCCTGTAATCCTGGCACTTTGAGAGGCCAAAGTGGGAGGATCACTTGAAGCCAGAAGTTCACGACCAGACTGCACAGCAAACCAAGACCCCCACCATGTCTACAAAAATAAAATTAGCCCAGCACTGTGGTGAGTGCCAGTAGCCCTAGCTATTTGGGAGGCTGAGCCGGGAGGATTGCTTCAGCCCAAAAGTTTGAGGCTGCAGTGAGCTATAATTTCATGACTGAACTCCAGCCAGGGCAACAGAGTGAGACCCTGTCTCTTAAAAAACAAAAAAAAGCCAGTGTAGATTACACGCTACATTTTGTTATATTTCTTTAATCTCTTCTTCACTCCAGAACACTTTATCTGTCTTTTCTTGACCTTGACATTTTGAAAGAGTACAGGATATTTATTTTGTAGACTGTCCCTCCGTTTGGGCTTAGATTCAGGTTATGCAACTTTGGCAGGAATATCACAGAAGCGATGCTGTGTTCTGACTGCCTCCTATCAGGTGGCACAAGATGCTGATTTATCCTGTTATTCATGATGTTCACTCTGATTACTTGATTAAAGCGGTGTCTGCCAGGCTCCTTCATTGCAAAGTGACTCCTTCCCTGCCCCCATAGTGAATTAATGTTTCGGGTGGAGATATGTTCAACATATGTATCTCATTTCTCATTAAATTTTTACTGTATTAATGTATTTTTATATATCAGTATGAACCTGTGGTTTTCTATTTTATTCAGGGGTTATAATTCATTGCTATCATATATACATACATACATATATATATATATATATATATATTTTTTTTTTTTTTTTTTTTTTTTTGAGACAGAGCTTCACTCTGTTGCCTGGGCTGGAGTGCAGTGGCCCCATCTTGGCTCACTGCAAACTCCGCCTCCCAGGTTCAAATAGTTCTCCTGCCTTAGCCACTCAAGTAGCTGGGACTACAGGTGCACACCACTACGCCTGGCTAATTTTTGTATTTTTAGTAGAGATGGGGTTTCACCATGTTGGCCAGGCTGGTCTCAAACTCCTGACCTCAAGTGATCTGCCCACCTCGTCCTCCCAAAGTGCGGGGATTATAGGCATGAGCCACCACCCTCAGACTTATCATTATTTATACTGATGCTCAAACAGTCCCTAATTTGAAGTGGGAGCACCTCAAGTTGACTTTTTTGTCTTTTTTTTTTTTTTTTTTCTTTTTTTGAGACAGGGAGTGCAGTGGCCCAATCACAGCTTATTGCTGCCTCGAGTGCCCAGGCTCAGTTGATCCTCCTACCTCAGTCTCCTGAGTAGCCAGGACTATAGGTGCATGCCATCACAGCAGCTAAATTTTTTTTTTTGTGACAGAGTTTCACTCTTGTTCCCCAGGCTGGAGTGCAATGGTGCAATCTCGGCTCACTGCAACCTCCGCCTCCCAGGTTCAAGCGATTCTCCTGCCTCAGCCTCCTGAGTAGCTGGGATTATAGGCATGCACCACCATGCCTGGCTAATTTTGTGTTTTTAGTAGAGATGGGGTTTCTTCCTGTTGGTCAGGCTGGTCTCGAACTCCAGACCTCAGGTGATTCACCTGCCTCAGCCTCCCAAAGTGCTGGGATTACAGGCATGAGCCACTGCACCCGGCCCACCAGCTAATTTTTGTATTTTTTGCAGAGACAGGGGTCTCGAACTCTTGGGCTCAAGAGATCTGCCCACCTTAGCCTCCCAAGGTGCTGGGATTATAGGCAAGAGCCACTGCACCAGCCCTGTATCCTTTTTAGATGTCTCCATCATTGTTTCAGTGCTTCTTTGCTTTCTAGTATAAGAGTCCTAGGCTCATCCTGTAATTTCTGTCTCAGGCTTTTCACCAGGGAGCCCTGGTACCTTATAGTAGAGAATGGTATTTAGAAGCCAAGATCTGGGGCCGGGTGTGGTGGCTCACGCCTGTAATCCCAGCACTTTGGGAGGCCGAGGCAGGCAGATCACAAGGTCAGGAGTTTGAGACCAGCCCAGACAAATGGTGAAACCCTGTCTCTACTAAAAATACAAAAAATTAGCTGGGCATGGTGGCGGGCGCCTGTAATCTCAGCTACTCGGGACGCTGAAGCAGGCGAATCGCTTAAACCCAGGAGACAGATGTTGATGTTGCAGTGAGCTAACACAGTGCCACTGCACTCCAGCCTGGGTGACAGAGTGAAACTTCGTCTCAAAAAAAAAAAAAAAGGAACCCAAGATCTGGATGCTGGGTGTGCTCATTGAGAGGGGCGTGGGTGTCACTCTCCAAGACCCTGTCAATGGACAGAGCTGGGACAGAGCTTACATACACACTTAAATCTATATTTATTTCTACATCTACCTCTTTGTATTGAAAATCGTGAGTTCGCACCAGTATCTCCATTTTTGATCCAGCACCACAGAGTTCATTCTAGTTTTCTTCTTTCTATATTTGTAATTTTTTCTCCACCCGTGAGAATCTTGGCTCTCATTTTCCTTCATACGTTTACCTCTAGATCAGTCTCCTGTCACTGCTCACACTTCCACACTCAGTGCCCTTCTCACTTTGTTCAGTCTTGGGTTGCACTGGGTTGCTTTCCCCATCACCTACGATAAATGATGAATGCCCTCTGCATCCCAGCCTTGCCAGACACCCTGCCCTGGCCCTTCCTTCCTCAGCAATGCCCTCTTTGGGCCCTTCCTGGGCTCTGACTCTCCACACTGGGCTTCACTCCCACCCCATTGCTGCAGGTTCACGCTGTTGAGTCTCACGCTGCCTGGATGTCCTCACCTTGCTCAGGCTCTGACACTCACACTGGGCAACCTTCCTACACAGATGCCCTCCTCAGGGTCAGACATCCTGCTCGGAAGTACCGAGGGAGCCCCCAACCCTAGTGCAGATACCTAACCCCATTCTTCTCCACCTAATGGCGTCAGGACTGAATTACTCAGGAAGGGAAGGGAAAGAATGAAGAAGAAGAAGCGGGACTTTTTTAATTTTCAAAAATCCAACCAGTGTGCTAATTGCTTTTATAAAAAACAAAACAAAAACAAAATCAGGAGAAAGCCTTACCTGAAATTAGGCAGTAGCAGAAATGCACAACTAGTATCTTCAGTGGCAACCTGGGTGAGAGCAATCTGAGAGATTGAGACAGAGAGAGAGAGAGAGAGAGAGACAGAAAAGGGGGGAAGGAGGGAGTGAGGAAGGGAGGATGCTAAATAAGTGCTTGCCATAGTCTTTCTTTCAAAGGAGCTGCACCACCTGTTCCAACGCAAAGAACTACACACAGCACCGTTAATTGTATAAATACTTCCATGGACTTGCTGGGATATAGACCCATAAGGCCAGAGAATCGCAGCTGTGGAGACCTAAGAATATTCCTGGCTCAATGCTGGCCCCACAAGGGATTCAAAGATGAATCAGACAGGGCCTCTTGTCTTGCAACTCGTATGCAGAGGATGCTCCTTTAAGGCCGCAAGTAACCAGTTCACCAAGAGGGGTGGAACCAAAGTGCCATGGGAAGCCAGAGGAGGAGGGGGAGAGACTACTCAGGAGGAAGGGGTTTCTTTTTTTGCGGGTTTTGATTTTTTTAGAAATGGGGTCTTTCTGTGTTGCCCAGTCTGGTCTCAAATTCCTGGCTTCAAACAATTCCCCCACCTTGGCCTCCCAAACTGCTGGGATTACAAGTGTGAGCTACCATGCCAACCCTAATTTTGCCTTTTCTATGGGGCTGAATGTATTTTGCTGCACAAAACTTGTTTATATGTTCACTGTCTCAGAAACACAGGATCTCCGGTGCCTAACAAGCTTCAGGGAAAACAACGCCATGAGAGAAAGAGAGAAAGAGAGAGATAGAGACAGAGATAAAGATGGACTAGGGGGAAGGGGAAGAAAGAGAGATGATTTCACAATTCCTAGCATGATAATTTCCCTAAACAAGATCTCTAAGATACTGCAGAAAAATAAAGCTACTGTATATAATGAGCAAAAAACTTCAAGAAGGTTTTTATTTGTTTTCTTTTTTGAGACACACTCCCACTCTGTGACCCGGGCTGGAGTGCAGTGGCAGGATCTTGGCTCACTGCAACCTCCGTCTCCCAAGTTCAAGCAATTCTCCTGCCTCGGCCTTCCCAGTAGCTGGGATTACAGGTGTGAGCCACCACGCCCAGCTAATTTTTGTATTTTTACTTTTCCTTTTCTTTTCTCTTTTCTTTTCTTTTCTTTTTTTTTTTTTTTTTTTTTTTTTAAGAGTCTTGTTCTATCACCCAGGCTGTAGTGCAGTGGCACAATCTTGGCTCACTGCAACCTCCACCCCCCAGGTTCAAGCGATCCTCCTGCCTCAGCCTCCCAAGTAGCTGGGGTTACAGGTGTGTACCACTATGCCCAGCTAATTTTTGTATGTTTAGTAGAGATAGGGTTTCACCATGTTGGCCAGGCTGGTCTCAAACTCCTGACCTCAGGTGATCCACCCGCCTTGGCCTCCCAAAGTGATGGAACTACAGGCATGAGCCACTGCACCCAGCCCACATTTATTTTCTTGAAGCTGATATTAGATAACTTGAGTTGACAACTGTGATTATTTAAGGCTGATCAGAAACCATGATTAGTATTAGTTGATGAAATTTTTATGGAAAATAATTGTTATTTAACAAATTAGGTTTGTTTCATAGATAAAGTCTTTTGAAACGTGGTATGCCCCAGGAAGGCTGTTCAGATGTGACCCTCAGAGGTCACCACAGCACAGAGCACCAGGTCCCTCTACCTCATGTCCCCAGTGTCCGTGGTTGGGGTGTCTCGCTGTGCTAAGTCGGCATGCTTAAGCCAAGGTGACCTTAGTTCAAGGCCCAACCCAGAGTCTTACTAGCTGGGCAGACCTGAGCAAACATTCATTTATGTAACTTTTCTGGGTCTCCATTTTCTCATTTATAAAATGGGGATAAGGCCAGGTGTGGTGGCTCATGCCTGTAATCCCAGCACTTTGGGAGGCCGAGGCAGGAGGATCGCTAGAGATCAGGAGTTTGAAACCAACCTAGGCAACATGGCAAAACCCCGTCTCTTCAAAAAATACAAAAGTTAGCTGGGCGTGGTGGTGTGTGCCTGTGGTCCCAGCTCCTCGGCAGGCTGAGGTGGGAGGATTGCTTGAATCAGAGAGGTTAAGGCTATTCAGTGAGCCAAGGTTGCGCCACTGCCCTCCAGCCTGGTAGAGAAAGTGAGACTTTGTCTCAAAACAGAAGGGCGGGGTAAGGATTAAATGAGTTAATTCACGTTAAATGCTTAGAACAATGCTTTGTACAGAGTGCTCCTGTTATTATTGGATCAAGCTAAGGGGTTCTATCTTGTACTGGTGAAACTTAGAGACTGATATGTAAGCTAGACGCCAGTTTATTAATTCATCATTAGAAATGCAGCTGACAGGTGGCCTGAAAGTCCGTCTTCCTAAGTCAGCACATCCTCTGTGCATGAGAAGTTACACCAGAAGCCGAGTCATACACCAAAGGAGCTACGCGAGTGTGGAATGCAGTTAGGGAAGGAGAAGGAGCTCAGGAGCCAGCGGTGTCAAGCTCTGATGGACTGAGGCACCCAGGGACTTGCCCAGTCCTGCTCGCAGGACAAGTCACTAGATAGGGTCTGCCTCCTCCAAGGCAGGGCTGGGGATCCTGTGACCAAAGCTCGCTCCGTCACACCCTTCCCCATTGCGGGATCCGATCACACCTCATGTGTTCTTCCAATCGCTGTGTTCTTTGGCTTATTGTGCCCTAGTCAAACTGATGGTTCTTTTTTTTTTTTCTTTTTGAAATGGAGTCTCGCTCTGTTGCCCAGGCTGGAGTGCAATGGTGCAATCTTGGCTCACTGCAAGCTCTGACTTCTAGGTTCACACCATTCTCCTGCCTCAGCCTCCTGAGTAGCTGGGACTACAGATGCCCGCCATCACGCCTGGCTAATGTTTTGTATTGTTTAGTAAAGACAGGGTTTCACCATATTAGCCAGGATGGTCTTGATCTCCCGACCTCGTGATCCACCTGCCTTGGCCTCCCAAAGTGCTGGGATTACAGGTGTGAGCCACCACGCCTGGCCAACCTGATGGTTCTTAAATGTGCCTCCCAAGCTGACACCACCAAACCACTATTTACAGTATCTTGAATGACTTCTACATCTCAACCACTATCTGTAGGTTCTCACTAGTTTTACTCTAATAAAACTCTACTCTCAAGTTCTGGGTATGCTATACCTGTGTTCTCACTGCAGAGTTATAGTGGAGGAAGAGTACAGGATCTTTGGTGGGAAGGAGGTTCAGAATGACCACACTTGGGCTGGGCGCGGTGGCTCGTGCCTGTAATCCCAGCACTTTGGGAGGCCAAGATGGGTGGATCACCCGAGGTCAGGAGTTTGAGATCATCCTGGCCAACATGGTGAAACTCATCTCTACTAAAAGCACAAAAATTAGCCGGTCATGGTGGTGCACACCTATAATCCCAGCTATTTGGGAGGCTGAGGCAGGAGAATTGCTTGAACCTGGGAGGTGGAGGTTGCAGTGAGCTGAGATTGCACCACTGCACTCCGGCCTTGGCAAGAGAACGAGACTCTGTCTCAAAAAAATAAAAATAAAAGAATGACCACACTCAAGGGTCCTTAACAGTCAAGAAACACCTGGACCCTACACTGATGGAGAGTCACCAAACTGGAACAAGGTAGAAAGAACCAGAAGTACGTGTAAGTGTGTGTGTGCATGTGTGTGCAGTGGGGGCAACCAAGGAGGGGTTTCTTCTGGGCCCAAGGAAACAAAGTTGGAGGCGAGGATACCTGTTCATTTTGGCTGAGGCACTATGACTAAATATGGCCATGCCTCAGTAACCATGGGGGATTGGTTCCAGGACCTCTTGCAGGTATCAAAATTTGTGGATGCTCAAGTCCCTGATATAAAATGGCATAGCGGCCGGGCGCGGTGGCTCACGCTTGTAATCCCAGCACTTTGGGAGGCCGAGGCGGGCGGATCACGAGGTCAGGAGCTCGAGACCACAGTGAAACCCCGTCTCTACTAAAAATACAAAAAAATTAGCCGGGCGTGGTGGCGGGCGCCTGTAGTCCCAGCTACTCGGAGAGGCTGAGGCAGGAGAATGGCGTGAACCCGGGAGGCAGAGCTTGCAGTGAGCCGAGATTGCGCCACTGCACTCCAGCCTGGG
>NW_026652288.1:93544750-93685951 GCF_009828535.3 Hylobates moloch | reverse complement strand
AAAAAAAAAAAAAAAAAAAAAAAAAAATGGCATAGCATTTGCACATAGCCTACGCACTTCCTCCCCCCATATACTTTAAATCATTTCTAGATTACTTATAATACCTAAGTAATACCTAGATTATTCAAATTGTAAATGTTAGTAAATAGTTGTTATACTGTATCATTTAGAGAATAATAAGAAAAAAAGCCTGTACATGTTCAGTACAGATGCCTCTTTTTTTGGAATATATATATATGTGTATATATATAGATAGATATACACATACATATATATATATTCTTTTTTTCTTTTTTGAGACGGAGTCTCACACTGTCACCCCGGCTGGAGTGCAATGGCGTGATCATGGCTCACTGCAACCTCTGCCTCCTGGGTTCAAGCGATTCTCCTGTCTCAGCCTCCCAAGTTGCTGGAATTACAGGTGCACACTACCATGCCCAGTTAATTTTTGTATTTTTAGTAGAGACAGTGTTTCCCCATGTTGGCCAGGCTGGTCTCAAACTCCCAACCTTGTGATCTGCCTGCCTTGGCCTCCCAAAGTGCTGGGATTACAGGTGTGAGCCACCTCGCCCAGCCTTTTTCTGGAATGTTTTCTATCCATGGTTGGTTGAATCCATGGATGCGAAATTTATGGATGTGGAGGTCTGACCTTACAGTGGTTCTCAGCCACAGAGCATTACAATCAATATCTCACTGAAAATCAACAAAGTAGTGAGGGGCTCAACAAATACTAATAGTCATCATAATGGCTAATACTTATTGAACCGCTAGAAACCATAATAAGAGTTTTGCTTGCATTATCTCTTTTTAAAAAAATTATTTTTCTTTCTTTCAAATAGAGACAACAGGGTCTCGCCATGTTGCCCAGGCTTGTCCTGAACTCCTGGGCTCAAGCAATCTGCCTGCCTCGGCCTCCCGAAGTGCTGGGATTATAGGTGTGAGCCACTGTGCCTGGCCTGCTTGTATTGTCTTATTTAATATTCATCATAATTCTTCAATGCAGGGACTATTATCATTCCCATTTTATAGAACAGAAAACTGAAGTGCAGAGAGGCTTAATTTGCCAAGGTCACACAACTAATACGTAATAGAATCCAGACTCAAATGCAGTTCTTTCTGACTCCAGAGTGGGCTCCCTAATTTACAAGTTAAAACCAAATTAAATCAGATTCACTATCCCTCATTCTGGGTTCAAAATACTTCCTTAAAAGGACAGAAGGGGCCAGGCGCGGTGGCTCACGCCTGTAATCCCAGCACTTTGGGAGGCCGAGGCGGGCGGATCACGAGGTCAGGAGATCGAGACCATCCTGGCTAACACGGTGAAACCCCGTCTCTACTAAAAATACAAAAAAATTAGCCGGGCGTGGTGGGGGGCACCTGTAGTCCCAGCTACTCAGGAGGCTGAGGCAAGAGAATGGCGTGAACCCAGGAGGCGGAGCTTGCAATGAGCCAAGATCACGCCACTGCACTCCAGCCTGGGCGACAGAGTGAGACTCCGTCTCAAAAAAAATAAAAATAAATAAACAAATAAATAAAAGGACAGAAGGGCAGGCCCCTGGGTGTGCTCAAAGGCATGAGAGACATGAGAATGTCACCCATTGCATGAATAGCCCCACAGGGGGCTCAAAACAAATTTGAGACCGGTTGACCTCGATGTAAAAAGGCTGGGACCCAGATACTTGGGTTCTTGCCCCATCTCTGCGCACACAGAGGTATTTAAACCAAGCAAAACAACATCTTTCTGCCCCAAACTCCTCTTGTTGTTGTATTTTGAGATGGAGTCTCACTCTGTCACCAAGGCTGGAGTGCAGTGGTGCGATCTTGGCTCACTGAAACCTCTGCCTCCCGGGTTCAGGCGATTCTCGTGCCTCAGCCTCCCAAGTAGCTGAGATTACAGGCGCCCGCCGCCACGCCTGGCTTTTGAGAGGACCAAAAGAAAAGGTTCCGAGGCCAGGTGCGGTGGCTCACGCCTGTAATCCCAGCACTTTGGGAAGCTGAGGCAGGTGGATCACTTGAGCAAAGGAGTTTGAGACCAGCCTAGCCAACATGGCGAAAATCCGTCTCCACTAAAAATTAAAAAAAGTTAGCTGGGTGTGGTGGTGCACACCTATAATCCCAGCTACCTGGCAGGCTGAGGCATGAGAATCTCTTGAACCCAGGAGACAGAGGTTGCAGTGAGCTGAGATAGAGCCACTATACTCCAGCCAGACTGGGCAACAGAATGAGACTGTCTAAAAAAAAAAAATTTGGGAAAGCATTCCCCAGTTAAAAATGCTGTAGTATGGGCTGACGAATATTTATTCTAATTTAGGGTTTCATAGGTTTCTCTACATACAGTAAAACAGAAATCACTTCCAAACTACCTATTTATTTAACATAAAGAAAAAAGAAACCTAGAATTACTGACAGGGCATGATCTATACATATTATTAGAACGGGCTTCAATTGCATGGTGATTTCTGCCTCATGCCATGGGAATCAGTGGGTGCCAGGCAGAGCCTCATGCAGCACTCCTATGTGCACGCTTTTTTTTTTCCCTCACATCTGAGCAGCCAGAGTACATGCTTACTTATTTTTTATTTTTTGAGACGGAGTCTCGCTCTGTCACCCAGGCTGGAGTGCAGTGGCACAATCTTGGCTCACTGCAACCTTGGCCTCCCGCGTTCAGGCGATTCTCCTGCCTCAGCCTCCTGAGTAGCTGGGATTACAGATGCCCACCACCACGCCCAGTTAATTTTTTATATTTTTAATAGAGACGTAGTTTCACCATGTTGGCCAGGCTGGTCTTGAACTCCCAACCTCAAGTGATCTGCCCGCCTCGGCCTCCCAAAGTGCTGAGATTACAGGCATGAGCTTGGCCTTATTTTTTAGAGACAGAGACTTGCTCTATTGCCCAGGCTGGATGACGTGGTGAGATCATAGCTCACTGCAGCCTTGGGCTCAAGTGGCCCTCCTGCCCCTGCCTCCTTGAATAGCTGGGACTAGAGTTCTGCACCACCACATCCAGCTACGCGCATGCTTTCTGATGCCTGGTTCAGCAGACATGGAGGCTATGGGGGCTGTCTTGGGGTGATCATCCTGAGGATGGCCTGGAATATTTATGTGCACGTGTGTAAGCATGTGTCTCAAGGAGGCTCTAGGCTGCTGACCCCCGAGCCAGCTCTCTCTTTATGAAATAACACCTCTTAGATCCATAAGACTTTACAAAAATTTTTATTCTGTTTACACAGGACCCTGTCTCATTCAATCCTTCCAATTACCGAAAGAAGCAGGCAAGACAAACTGTTATGTCCATTTTATGGGTTAGAATGATTTACTCCAAGAGAGGTGCACTTGCCTAAGACCATCAGCTGTAGAGCTGGGCTAATCCCAGTGCATGACTCTTCCATGAATTGTGTGTTAATTACTTATTTATTGAGACAGGGTCTTGCTCTGTCCCCCAGGCTATAGTACAGTGGCATGATCATAGCTCACTGCAGCCTCAACCTCCTGGGCTGAAGTGATCCTCCCACCTTAGCCCCACAAGTAACTGGGACTACATGCACACACCACCACATCTGGCTAATTTTTGTATTTTTTTTAGAGACGAGGTTTTGCCATGTTGCCCAGGCTGGTCTTGAACTCCTGGGCTCAAGTGATCTGCTCACCTTGGCCTTCCAAAGTGCTGAGATTACAGGTGTGAGCTACCGTGCCCAGCCCCATTTATTTCACGAACAACTAACTACTCACTGAGCACTTAGCATGTGTCAGCCACTGTCCCAGGAACTCCTACTCACTGGCTTGCTCTCCTGAGAGAAGTGTGTTCAAGCCCCCTGCCCCTGCCACTAAGGACGAGTTTTAAGTGATGGAATTAACAAGCCATGACTCTTCTGCACATTAAGAGGCAGGTGGCAGCACAGTGTGGCAGTTAAGAGCTGTGCTCCTCAGCTGGGCGTGGTGGCTCACACCTGTAATCCCAGCACTTTGGGAAACCAAGGCGAGCCGATCACCTGAGGTCAGGAGTTTGAGATTAGCCTGGCCAATATGGTGAATCCCTGTCTCTACTAAAAATACAAAAATTAGCTGGGCATGGTGGCGCATGCCTGTAGTCCCAGCTACTCGGGGGGCTAAGGAAGGAGAATCGCTTGAACCCGGGAGGTGGAGGTTGCAGTGAGCCAAGATCTCGCCATTGCACTCCAGCGTGGCGACAGAGTGAGACTCTGTCTTGAAAAAAAAAAAAAAGTCAGCTGGGGGTGGTGGCACACACCTGTAGTCCCAACTACTGGGGAGGGTGAGGCAGGAGAATCCCTTGAAGCTGGGAGGTGGAGGTTGCAGTGAGCCAAGATTGAGCTACTGCACCTCCAGCCTAGGCGTCAGCAAGACTGTCTCTCTCTCTCATAAACACACACACACACACACACACACGAAAAAAGAAAAAAAGAAAAAAAAAAGAGCTGTGCTCCAGAGTCAGACTGGCCTTGAGTCCCAGCCCTGCCATCCAGTATGTCAATTCCCTGTATTTCCTCATGTACAAAACAAGGGTATAATTATGCCAGTCATATAGGGCTGTTTTAAGGATTGACTGAGTTAATATAGGTAACGCAATTACAACCCTGCCATTACACAGTAAGAGCCCAGTAAATATGAACTGTTACGATTTTAAAGTTCCTTAGCATTGTCTTGAAACAAGAGGAAGTTAAAACAAAACAAAACAAAGGCCCTGGCCGAGCATGGTGGCTCACACTGGTAATTCCAGCACCATGGGAGGCCAAGACAAGTGGATCACTCGAGGCTAGGATTTCAAGACCAGCCTAGGCAACATAGTGAGACCCTGTCTCTACAAAAAAATTTAAAAATTAGCAGGGCATGATGGTGCATGCCTGTGGTCCCAGCTACTGGAGAGTCTCAGGCTGCAGTGAGCTATAATTTTGCCACCACACTCTAGCCAGAGCCACAGAGTCAGATCCTGTCTCCAAAAAAAAAAAAAAAAAAAAAAAAAAAAAGGCTCTTTTAAGGTTGGGCGTGGTGGCTGACACCTGTAATCCCAGCACTTTGGGAGGCCGAGGCGGGCAGATCACCTGAGGTCAGGAGTTTGAGACCAGCCTGGCCAACATGGTGAAACTCTGTCTCTACTAAAAATACAAAAATTAGCCAGGTGTGGTGGCAGGCGCCTGTAATCCCAGCTACTCAGGAGGTTGAGGCAGGAGAATCTCTTGAACCTGGGAGACAGAGGTTGCAGTGAGCTGAGATCGCGCCACTGCACTCCAGCCTGGGTGACAGAGTGAGACTCCATCTCGAAAAACAAAGTCCTCTCCCAAGGCCATGCTCCTGGTGGCAGCTGGCACCCAAATGCTGAGCACTGGAGCAGAATGGAAGCCTGACCACCTGCCCTGACTTAGAACAACTCTGCAGGGCTAAGCCGGCGGAGGTGCACACCGGGCTTGCATTGCTGCTCAACTTCTCCCTCTGCTCCAGTCTGTCTCCTGGGCCTGCTTTCCTGGGTGCTGATCCCAGGAGCAACCACAATAAATGTGCTACATGTTGGCCTCTCCAAGCCGCTTCCCAGGGAACCCAACCTGTGACAGGCACAGCAAGATGCAGAGATGAGTAAGCCACGGTCTGGCCTTCAAGAATGTCAAGGCCAAGTGGGAACTGCAATCTCATGCAGCTCGCTGGGGTGAGCACGAAGTACAATGAAGCCCAGCTGGAGGGGCTGGAATTGAGGGAGTCCAGGCCCTACTGGGTACCAGCCAGGTTGCCTGCGAAGGTGTTGGTGAGTGTAGTCTGGCCAGGAGAAACAGGGAGCCCAGGATTTCAGTGAAGATTCTGTGGACTGAGGCCTAATGTCAGCAGAGCAGCTCCAGAGTCAGCAGCTGTGGAAAGACAGCCCCCCAGCTAAGTGGGGTTTGCGAGTGAAGAGGGGGCTGCCGTGATGTGCAGTCCAGAGCAAGCAGGAGTGATCTCCCACTCTTCCACGCCAGGTTCCTCTCTCTCCCTTCTCTGTCCTGTGCTTTCCAAAATGGAGCTGGCTGACACCATGTTTTCCATCCTTCAAACCAACTATCTTCTGCTGACTCCCCTCTCACCTCCAAAAGCTAGGCCTTTCTCAGCTGCTCCAGTTCCTTGATCCCGCCTCTCTGAAGTCCTGCAGCACAGGCTCGTATTGCCATACATGCAGGATGCTCACACGACTTTCATGGAATCATAAAATTGGAAGCCAGCCCGGAGGCCCACTGCCTCCTACCTCAGGGAGGGCCCTTCTCTACAGCCTGGCAGGGCCAAACAGTCCCACTGACTGGGAACTCTCAGAAGACAGCCTGAGCTAGTCAAGCTTTCCTTCCTTTGAGCCCAAACTGATCTATCTCTGGAGTCATTGACTGAAATATCACTTCTTTTCCCATATGATAGTCCTTCAAATCAGATGGTCACACAAGAGTCAGTTTTTTGAGTGCTGATATATTGTTCTTGTCAGCAAATCCTCACAACAATCCTATAAAGAAACCAAGAAGGTGCTCAGAAAGGTTGAGGAATTTGCTGTGGTTACCTTCTGCTACCAGCTGTGTGGTTATTTCTGTTACCAGCAATAGAGCTGAGATCTGGTATTTGCCTCCAACTCCAGTGCTCTTGAAGCACAAAAGCAGATTTGGCATCACAGAACCCTCCAGATGCATTCCCAAGGACTCTAAGGAGTTGAGAGAACTTCTACAGGGTTCACCACTGGTGAGGGGCTCAGAGGCTGAAAGCCTGGCAAGCAGGCAGGCACGATCCTAGAATGGATGGCTCCCTGACGCACCCACCTGCAGGTATGAAGTTGGAAGAGAATTATGAGGGCTGTGAGCAAGCTCTCTGGAGTGCTGAGCTAAGGGTGCCCCTGGCCACAGACATGGGAGAAAGGATGCCAAGGAGGCAGGCACATCAGTGGTCCTTCTGCCAGCTTCACCAGTCCACAGAGCCTTGCTGTCTTTATCTTGCTTTAACCCCTGAAACAGGGCTCTCTCCCCGGCGACCCGTACGATGCTACCCTCAGCAGCTCAGAGTTAAGATTCTTTGGTCAATCTTTTTTTTTTTTCTTGAGACGGAGTCTCGCTCTGTCACCCAGGCTGGAGTGCAATGGCATGATTTCAGCTTACTGCAACCTCCGCCTCCCAGGTTCAAGCTATTCTCCTGCCTCAGCCTCTCAAGTAGCTGGGACTACAGGCATGTGCCACCACACCTGGCTAATTTTTGTATTTTTAGTAGAGACGGGGCCTCCCTATGTTGGCCTGGCTGGTCTTGAACTCCTGACCTCAGGTGACCTGCCCACCTCAGCCTCCCAAAGTGCTGGGATTACAGGCGTGAGCCACTGCTCCTGGCCTGGTTGAGCTTTTTGACTACAATCTGCATGAAGGCAGCAAGTCCTTTCTGCTGACTGGTTCCTTTGTTGTCACTGAGAGCAAAGCAATATGTCTGTTTTATTTATTTATTTTTTTTGAGAGAAGTGGTTTTGCTGTTTCCCAGGCTGGCCTCAAACTCCTGGGCTCAAGCAATCCTCCCACCTTGGCCTCCCCAATAGCTGGGACTACAGGTGCGCACCACTGTGCTCAGCTCAAATGTCTCTATTTTAATGTCCTCTGCATAACAATTACATATAACAGCTAACTCCTCAAGAAATAATATTTATAAATGATACTACCTGTTCAACATCTCTCCCCTCTTAAAGATTGCTTAATTTGAAAACAAAGTGTTCTATGTCTTCCTGTTAGACCCTGTCCTAAATTCCCTATTTCCCAGGCCCCTCCTGTATGGTTAGAGGAAATATAAAGAGCATGCAATCACCCAAGCAAAGTGAGAACAAAGACAGTTTCTCTTCAGCACTGAGTCTAGGGAGCAGAGAAGCAGGGCAAGCCGGAGCCAGATACCACTGGAGAAAGCAGCTGGCCACGTGTGAGGCCAGGTTACAGAATCAGTTCAACTGCCCATCAGTGGGGGCTGCGATGGCAGAACCCAAGACCCCTTCAGCTGAGGCTGAGCCCAGGCTAGGGCTAACAGCACCGCAATGATGCCAATACACTGCCCTTCATTCCACTGGCTCAGCCCACCCCAAGGTCAGGCAGGCAGATGACCTCCATGCCCCAGCAGCTTGACAATGTCTCTTCTAGATGCAAGGCTGCTGCTGCCATTGCTTCCTCCACGTGAGGGATACAAGTGCCATAGGAAAACGCCAATCCGAGAGTCCACAGCCCTCAATAGGAGGCAACCACTGCCCAGGGAGCAGCAGACATGAGGCAAAGGAGACGCGGGGAGAGATTTAATTTACATAGCAGCCACTTGGGGTCCAGTCAGAGCTGGGGAAGTGGGGGAATCTATAACCCCAGAGGGTACCCCCAAGACCCCCATCCCCCGGGAGACCAGTCCTCACCAACCCTTGGATGGGGCTCCCAAGGTTGTGCAGAAGATGCTCCAGTCAAAAGGAGAGAGACATTTGGGAATAAGGCTGTCCCCAAGTCGGGGGAAGTCCACGGCCTGGAGCGGTGGCCTGCGTGGTGGCCCAGGGGTCTGAGAGCCCAGTCCATGTCCTGGGCGAGTCCTCAGCCTGGTGGCCCTAGAGGAAGCCTTCGCGGCGGAACTGCTCCTGGAGGAGGGCGCGGTACTGGTCAAACCCTCCTTCCACCCGGGTAACGCCGCCTCCTTCGCACACCCACAACTCCCGGCACACCAGCCTGATAAAGCGCTCATCGTGGGACACCAGAATCACACCACCCTGAAAGACAGGAGAGCAGGAGGTGCTCAGCGGGACACAAGAGGCACCGAGGCCTGGGAGGAGTGGTCAGGGTGGAGGCACACTCACCCTGAAATTGGTGAGGGCACGGCCCAGAGCCTCGATGGTCTCCATGTCCAGATGGTTTGTGGGTTCATCCAGAATGTAGAAGTTGGGGCTGGAAGGCAGAACCCAGGAAAGTGGGCAGTGAAGGGGTGCGGTGAGAGAAAATAAAGCCTTCTGATGCAGTGTTCTACTGGGCAAGGAGGGGAAATGGGAGGAGAAGAGCTCTGGAAAATGAGGCCTCACCAGGGCATAGTCATCTGAGCAAAGGCCACTCGGCTCTTCTGGCCCCCAGATAAGCTGGCAACAGGGCGCATGGCCAGTTCTCCCGAGATGCCATACCGACCCAGCTGGTGACGGTACTCCTCCTCAGGCCGCCCTGGAAAAGGACTCCCCAGATCAGGTGGCTTCTTGGCCCAACACCCTCCCTGTGCCCTCCAGCCACGCCTCCAAGTCCCCATGTCCCCATGTCCTTCCATCTAGGCTTGGGAGGGCTACTCTGCACTCACCCCAAGGTAGGCCTAGCTGCTGGGGTCAGCCTCAGCCCTCTTTCCCCCACTCAAACTCTTCCCCACTCAAATCCCTAACTCACCAGGAAACTTGCGCGCCAGCAGTTCCACAGCACTGACGTTTAGGTCCAGCTGCTCCACATGGTGCTGGCTGAAATAGCCAATCTTCAGATTCCTGCAGGCAGAAACCGAGGTTGAAAAGCAAAGGCAATGGCCATGAAGGAGCACAGGCCGCATGGGTGCCTGCAAACGTTCTCATGGGGGCAGGGGTGGGGGTGGGCCTGACCTGTGAGCGTGTCTGATGCCCTGAACAGGTGCCAGGTCCCCCAAAAGCAGCTTCAGCATGGTAGACTTCCCGGCCCCATTCTCTCCAACCTTAAGAAATGTGAAAATGTCATACAGTGTGTGCCAGAAAAATAAATACTGTATGTTCTCACTCATATGTGGGCACTAAAAAATGTCGAGCACATAGAAGTAGAGAGCAGAGTTGTGGTTACTAGAGGCTGGGAAGGATAAGGGGGGAGGAGGGGAATTGAGAGAGGGGTTTGGGAGACGTTGGTTAACTGAAACAAATGCAGCTAGATAGGAGGAATGGAGGAGTAAGTTCTAGGGTTCTACAGCACTGCAGGGATGCTACAGTTCACAATGATTGATGGTACATTTTCAAAAAGCTAGAAGATTTTGAATGTTCCCAACATAAAGTGATAAATGTTTATGGTGAATATGCTAATTACCCTGATTTGATCATTACGCATTGTATACATGTATGGAAATATCACTCTGTACCCCATAAATATGTGCAATTATGTATCAATAAAAAGAGCACTGCTGTGTGTAACACAGAAGAGAAGGAAATTAGAAGGGGTCCCAGGCAGTCCCCAGTCCCAATGACTCCTTCAACAACCAAAAAAATATTTTTAAGGACTCTAGCTGGGCACGGTGGCTCACGCCTGTAATCCCAGCACTTTGGGAGGCTGAGGCAGGCAGATCATTTGAGGTCAGGAGTTTGAGACCAGCCTGGCCAACATGGTGAAACCCCGTCTCTACTAAAAATACAAAAATTAGACAGGCAGATCACTTGAGGTCAGTAGTTTGAGACCAGCCTGGCCAACATGGTGAAACCCCATCTCTGCTAAAAATATAAAAAATTAGCTGGGCATGGTGGCAGGTGCCTGTAGTCTCAGCTACTTGTGAGGCTGAGGGAGAACTGTTTGAACCCGGGAGGCAAAAGTTGCAGTGAGCCAAGGTCGTGCCATTGCACTCCAGCCTGGGCAACAGGGCGGGACTGTCTCCAAAAAAAAAAAAAAAGAACTCTACAGAAAAATACATATACTAGTGGGAGCAATACTTAAGTATTTGCTAAATGCTGGGGACTTACTTCCCCCAAGAACCAAATGAGGTAGACGTCAGCGCCATCCTAAGGATTAGGAAGCTGCTTGGTAACCAAGCTAGGAAATGCCATAGTCAAGATCTGAAGTCTGACCCTGAAGCCCATGCTCTCTCCTCAATGTCTCAAGGTTTAGAAAACTCAGAACCGAGACCAATAAGGTAAAGCACTGCTTTAAGTATTTTTAAAACACTATACACCAGGCTCTTCCTCCCTGAAGAACAGCGCCGTGCGGCCACAGGACAGGGCTAGTGTAAGTCCTGCAAAGTCCTTAGCCCAGGCCCTCACTCCTGTTCCATGGACCTCATCCCTTTACAGCCTGAGGATCTGAGCCAATCCACACCACACACTGAGACAGGAGCGTCCCAGCTCACAGCACAGAGAAACAGCAGCCATACCACACAGATTCGAGACTCGAGATCAGCAGACACGGAGAGGCGACTGAAGATGACGTGCTTCGGATCGTAGTAGAAATCCACCTCATCTAGCTGCAGAATTGGCGGCGAGAACTTCTCAAACCCATCAGGGAACCTGCAGGAGGTAGGGGTGAGGATGTGGGAGCAGCTGGAAGCAAGCAATTCCCCACCAGCCCCACTGGCCCAGCACTCACTTCATTACGACCTCTGATTCCTTGTCCACAGGCTTCAGCTCAGGCCTGGGGGAAGAGATGAGGTAGACTAGATTTATGACTTAAAAACATAACTTCCTGCACAAGTAATATATGTTCAGAGAAAACTTAGAAAGGGCTTGTACTCCTACCACTCAGGTATCATTACTTTAGAGTACACTCTTCTCGTTTACTGTATGCTAAAAAATAGAATTAGGCTTTTTGTGACTTTTTACCCCCAGTTACTATATGGTGATATGTTTCCATGTCGCAAACATCTAAGCCTTATGATTTTAAGCTTCCTGCCAGCACTTATAGAAAGGGCACTTCAAGATTAAACTCCCAATGCACATTATCATTAGTTATTAAGGAAATGCAAATCAAAACCACAATGAGCTATCACTTCACAGCCACTGGGATGGCTAAAACTAAAAAAAAAAAAACACAGCCAATAACAGTGTTGCCAAATACATGGAGAAACTGGAACTCTCATTCCTTGTTGGTAGGAATGTAAAATGATGTTGTTGCTTTAAAAAACAGGTTGACCGTTCCTCAAAACATTAATTTGGAATTACCAGGTAACCCAGCAATTCTAGGTACGCATCCAAGCAAGCTGAAAACATGATGTCCACACAAAAATTTGTACACCAATGTTCACAGCAATGTTATTCATAATAACCAAAGTGGAAACAACCCAAATGTCCCCTAATGACTCAATAAACAAAATGCTGTATATCCACACAATAGAATATTATCCAGCCACGAAAAGAAATGAAGCTCTGACGTGCGCCACAACATGGATGAGCCTCACACATGATGCCAGGTGAAAGACGCCAGGCACAAAGGTCACATATTGTATGATTCCATTTATATGAATCGCCCAGAATAAGCAGATACATAGAAGCAGAAACAAAGTAAATTAGTGGTTGCCAGGTGCTAGTCAAGATTAGCCCTCCAAGAACAGTGTGGAATACTCTGGCTCCTAGCAGAGGAGGAAGTCACAGTTGGCTTCTAGCGAAGGGGAGACCTAGAATGGTAGGGCAAGGGTGGCCTGCAAATGAGGAAGGAGACGAAGAGAACAGGGGTCAGGGCCTGGCCAAGGATGCTGTACTCACAGCTTCTCCAGCATCTTGAGTTTACTCTGCACTTGAGAGGCCCTGTTGGCATTGTAGCGAAACCGGTCAATGAAAACCTGCAGGTGGAGGAGTGCAGGCATTGGTCAAACTCACCCACTATCCCCCACTCTGGAACCCCTGGGATGGGACCCCCAGCCCTGCCTGGCCCCACACCTGGATGTGCTGGCGATACTGCTGCTGCGCCTCGTATTCACGCTGCTGGTTGAGCAGCCGCTCCTGCTTACTCTTGATGAAGGTCTCAAAGTCTCCCCGGTAACCATCTAGCCGCTGGCTGTGCAGGTGGATGATGTCTGTGGCGATGGCATTCAAGAAGTTGCGGTCGTGGGAGACGACTAGGATTGTGGAGGGCCACGTCTGAGGGGGTCACAGGACAGCAGGCCCAGTTTGGGAGGGCAGTCAGTTCTCAGGCCCCCAGGTATCTTGGAGGCCGACTTTCTCCAACCCACTCCAGCACCCACAGGCACTCACCTGCAGGTAATTCTCCAGCCACAGGATGGCCCTGACATCCAGCATGTTTGTAGGTTCTGGAGAAGCAGGGGAGCACACACTTGGGATTGAAGGGCTGGAGAACCAGGAACTTGGATGCTACCATCCCCGCCCATCCTAAAGTCAGGGTGCCCCATTTCAAACTCACCATCTAACAGCAGAAGATCTGGCCTATGAAAAAGAATACGTGGCCTGAGGTTTTGGGTCAGCAACTCATGCCACCTCCCAAGAGCTAAGACCAATCTCCCATAGGGCTTCATACACTGGCCCAGAAGACTCACCTAGCAAAGAGGGCCCGGGCCAGGGCCAGCCTCATCCTCCAGCCACCTGAGAACTCCCTAAAGAATGATGGAGCCACATTGGGGTGGGTGTTCATCAGGGCAGGAAGGGGCTCAGACAATAGGGTTCAAAGCCAAGAATGGCAAGGGTCACTCACCGGGTGGGCTGCTGCTGCATTTTAGGGGTAAAGCCAAGCCCAGCGAGAATGACTGATGCCCTAGCAGAGAAGAAATTGAAGAACTCAGTTGGAACAGTCCACAGAAGGGAAAGGAAATCTGTAGGGAGGGGGAGCTTTAAATACCTGGCAGGTGCCTTGTCAGCCTCAATCTCCTCCAGTTTGGCATAGATTTCTGCCAGCTCTGCAGCTTCAGAGCCCTCCGCCCTGGAGGGAGGAGAAACAGTAACTGGCCTAAGTGGGGGCAGTCTAGGAGGATGTCCTGCACCCTATACCGCTGGAAAGGCCATTGGCTACCTTGTGGCTGGAAGAGGAAGAGAATACAGGAAGGGTTTGCACGGTGCTCATTACCTTGGGCACTATGGAAATGGGCACTGTGGAAAGAACAAGGGCTTCTCAGTCCCAGAGTGCCAAGTTCTAAGCTCTGCTGATTACTAGGATGGACATGCAAATTATGGATTGTTCCAGGATGGCAGGCACTCTGTAAGCGACAGCGGCTGCTAGTCACTCCCTAGCCGGGAGCCCTCACCTGCCAGCAGCAATCTGGGCACTGAGCTCCCGCTCCCGCCGTAGCAAATCCTCTCGCACACTGTCACTCTCCAGCACACTCTGCAGGGCAGGAGTGTCATCTCCAGCAACCTCTTGCTCAACGTGCAGCAGGGAAATGTGGGCTGGAACCCGCAGACTCCGGGTGGCCAGCATCTTCAGTAACGTTGTCTTCCCCAACCCATTCCGCCCCACCAGCCCATAACGGCGGCCCCATGCCAGGTTCACATCTGCTCCAGCCAGCAGTACTCTGCAGGAGTGGAGAAAGGAGACCAAAGATGCTCTAGAAATAGGTGCACAGCAAGTTTAACGACAAACCTAACATTGTCTGTAGCCCCGTTTCACCTCTCCAAATTGTCCTCTAATTAGAAAAAGAAAGCCAACCCCTGCCACCACTATTCCCTCACCTATCGCCAAAAGACACATCAAAGTTCTCAATTCGCACATCATAGGATTTGTTCTTGCCAGATGATTCCAACCGACTCTCCTTTCTGCTGCCTGCCTGGCTGGCTGATGCCTCTTCTAAGACTCTTTAAAGGGAGAAATGGACAGCTCTTAGCGCTCCCCACCACCTTCTGTCCAGGCAAAAACTGCTCTGCTCTCTTCTGAGCCATGCTTCCCCCACTCACAGAGGGTTGCTGGTCTTGAGCGTGTCCTTCTCTGAGCGCTTCTCCTGCTTTGCCTTAAGTCGAGCCTCGGCCTTCTCTAACTTCTTTGCATTCACTGTCTAAGGGTCCAAACACATCCACTTCACTCTAGGGTGTAGGCTCAGAAAGGAACCCCAAGAGAGAACATCTCGAGTAAACCCACTTAACTTACCCATGATGAACAGACTCAAAGGCTCAGGAAAAGACATAGTCAGAAATTCCCCAGAAAGATACTCCAATTAGACAGTCAACTCCCAACCCCATCACAGACAGTCCCCTCCCTTGCTTCCTCCTCCTCACCGAGGACTGTTCCCTCTTTAGCAGTCCTGGAAGTTTGGTTCCACAGTCTGTAAGCGATAAGAAAAGCAGTCACCTTCTCCCTGAAGGAAGGGAAACTAACACTTTGAGTGACTAATATGAACCAGGCACAGACACAGACGTTTTCTACAAAGCCTTATAATACTGCAGATAGATGGCTATTATCTTCCCTGCATTTAAAAAAAAAAAAAAAAAAAAAAACTCACGTAAAGGATACACAGGCATGGACGAGGCTGGGGACAGATAACCAACTCTTACAAGATCATGCAGCTGGTTAGTAAGTTGCAAAATTAGGGGTGAAAGCAAGTCTGTCCAGCTCCAGGCTCTTATGCTTCCTACCATACCCAAGAGTTGGGAGGGAGAACCCTCCAACCTCCTCCACACCCCCATTATGGGCTCTTCTGCCCTTGGTAAAGACATCAACTAGCTCCTACAACCTTGTCCTGTGGAAAAGACGTAGGAGCCCTAAGCTGCAGGGAGCAGATGGTTGGGGGTGGAGAAAAGCACAGGAGGGGCAGTTAGTTCAACCTCCCCTCACTCTCACCGTAGTTCTCCGTTATCTTTGACAACTGGATAGGGGCGTCCAGTAGCACCTGGCTATTTCCCTGGCTTTGTGGCTCAGCCCTATGTGGGTAGGGATAGAAAGCGCAGAGTTAGGAGTTGAGGGAAAAGCTCTATGGCCATCAGATCTTCTTCCCCCACCTCTTGTCTCCAGACCGTTCGCCGTCCCTTCGCCCCCATCAACCCCTACTCCCTGGCACATACAGACGCAGAGTGTTGTACATGCGCTGGCACACGGCCCTGATGCCCGCGTCATCCTTGCTGTCCCCGGACACCTCTTGCAATAGTTCCCCTACAGCTTCCACCAGGTCATCCACAGACTCGAAGTCCGCGCTGCCGCTGTGCAAGACGCCTGGGCAGGGCGTGGTAGAACGAGGAAGGTATCGGGTAGGGTGGCCACACAAGCAGAAGCGGTTTCAGTCTCCAGACAGAGGCCCCAGTCCAGGCTCCAGACCCAACCAGCCCCCGGGACAAGAGGTCATGCAGAGGAGAGGCCTGGCAACAGTCCCGGGCACGACGCTCGCTTAGACTTTCCCCCGGCCTCCACTTCGGTCTCCCCAGCCGGCCGATTCAGTTCTGCTTACCCGTCACGTAGTCGAAGACTTGTCCGTCAATTTCGGGGAACTCGCTCCGCAGGATTTCAGCGCAAGTCGCCATGTTCCAGTCAGGAACCCGCCCGCGCAGTCGCTGTGAGACCCCGGCCTAGGCCCGCCCCCGGCCCTGCCCCCGAAATCTCGCCCTTCCTTGCAAGGCGCATGTGTAGCGGTGACGCAAAAAAGGAGCGGAGTGCGCGGACACCGGTGGGCGGGGCGAGCGGGGTCTTGCGGAGAGGTGCCGAGCCTGCGCCGGAGCCGCGCTCTCTGCGCGTGCGCGACGCCTTGTCCGCTGAAAGATTAGCCACATGTGCGGTTCTCGCTGCCTTCTGGGAGGTGGAGTTCCGGGAGCGAGGGGGTGGGACGAGGGCTGGGAGCTGAAGGTTTATCAGGGCCGCGAGGCACCGGTGGTCTGGCGAGTGGGAGCCTCCCAAGAGGCAGGCGGCTGATAAAGTACTTTGGCTTTGCCAGGTTTTATACGCTCCCTCGAGGCGCGTCGGCTGCTGCTGCGTACCCAGCCAGGCCCATTTTGGAGCCCGCCCAGAGCTTTGCTGACTCACCCCGGTCCCTGACTCTCAGAAGCCCCCTGCTCAGTGCTTTGCTTTCGCGGGTCCCCAGACCCTACGGGCTCCTGAGCCTGATGGCCAGCGCCACCCGCCTCCCCGCCGCGACCGCCTTTTCACTGTATAATTCAGCCGACCTTTGTGAATTAAGCCCATTCAGTTCTTCCACCACCCCAGGGCACGACCAAATCCACCGCCAAAGGGCAAGAAAGCCAGGACAACGTGGCCTGTATAAATTATTCCCTGCCTACACCCAGAGCAGACTTCTCTGCACTCAGCAAATGCCAATAAAAGGCTATTTCCTTTCACCGATTCCCTCAGGAAGTTAGGAATTTCCTCCAAAATGATGCTACTGCTTTATATTTAACGTGAATATTCCTCCAATTGGTCTCTAAAAGTGGCACCGAAAATTACATTATTACCCATTCATCCCTTTGGATTAAACATTGCTATCATGAGGAATCAATCCCGATATTGAACCATTTTACAGGAAATACAGGTAAAGAGGAATATGTTAAGTGACTTCATGGGGACAACAGGCAAATTCTGATGGGGGAAACTACAGAACTCTGGTTTCTTCGACAAAATTGCAAGACCTGAAGGGAAACAACGATTTTTAAAATGTGAGAAGCATTAACCAACCACAGTGGACCTTATCTGGAAAAGCCTGATTAAGACACCTGGTTAAGTGAACACAGACTGGATGTGATATTAAGGAACTGGCCACGCAGTGATCATAGTTGAAGTTGGGTGATGAGACATGGAGATTAATTATCTTCTTTTTTTTTTTTTAATTTGAGAAGGAGTTTCGCTCTTGTTGCCCAGGCTGGAGTGCAATGGTGCGATCTTGGCTAACCGCAGCCTCCACCTCCTGGGTTCAAGTGATTCTCCTGCCTCAGCCCCGGAATAGCTGGGATTACCGGCGTGCACCACCACACCTGGCTAATTTTGTAATTTTAGTAGAGACGGGGTTTCTCCATGTTGGTCAGGCTGGTCTCGAATTCCGGACCTCAGGTGATCCACCCACCTCGGCCTCCCAAAGTGCTGGGATTACAGTGTGAGCCACCGCGCCCGGTCCATTATATTATTCTACTTGCAAATCTTTCCTCCTACCACCCACTCAGCAAGATTTGGGAAGCCTGGGTAAATGATGGAATTAAAAGGTCAATTTCTTAGGATGACTACAAGACCAAATGTAAACTTCACTTAATCTATGCTTAATCTAATTAGAAAACATCTGCCTAAGAATTAGAGAAAGAGCTGGGTGCTGTGGTGGTGCGTGCTTGTAATCCCAGCTACTCCAGAGGCTGAGGCAGGTAAGATCTCTTGAGCCGAGGAGTCCGAGGACCAGGGGGAATAAAAAGGAGCTAGGGAAAGAATCTACCCCCAGGGTACTGGGGCCCGCTGGGGCTGCTTGCCCTTGAGGCTTTCTTAGAGGAGCCAGGAAATCTGGGCCCAAAACCCACAAGGATAAGGGCTTGGATGGCCCAGGAGGGGCCTAATGGGGACAAGGCAAGGAAAGAGCCTTTAGAGTATTCAGAACAGAAAACTGCAGGGAGAGCAACACCAGTTCCCTCCCCATGTAGCTCCCACATCAACACTAAGCCAGCAACTCCACTCTACAGAGTTTATTGGGTTTGTAACTGGACGAAGTCACACGTGTACAAAATGAAGCTCACACTATCCCAAAGCAGAGTAGGGACTGAGGCCGGGGATCCGTTACTGGCCTTTGGGGGAGCTCTGAGGTGAGGGGCAACCAACCCTCCCACTCCAGAGCTGTGGCCACAGGGGTGGGAAGGAAAGGGAACCCACCTGGCTTTGGTCACAGAACTCAGAGCCTGGCACTAGGCCAGGACAGACAGGTGGATGGGAGAGCGAGCCTCAGAACTCCCCCGCCCAGGGAGCCCAGGGGCTGCTCCACCGGTCCCACTTGCAATGTGCTTGGCCCAGACCTAGACTCAGGGGCTGGTGCAAAGGGAAGGCAGCAAAGCAGGAGGGAGGGGACACTGATGTGTGGTGGGGGAGGGAGCGGCACCTGGACCTGTGGAGGAGGGTGGCTGGGGAGGTGGGCTAGCTGCCTAGAAGCAGCTAGCAGCGAGTTTCATAAATGCCACTGCGGCCAATGTAGCGCACCCATTTGATGACATCATGGTCGCTGTAGTTCAGCTTCGGTTCAAACACCTTCAAGTAGCGCACCTTGAGGCCAGAGGGCGCGAATGGCACCTGGGCAAGGACAGCTCATTAGAAATGTGGCCTTCCTCTTACAGCCGCTCTCCTCTGGGAACTCCTGTTGCCCTGCCCTACTTCATCTCTACTACACATGTTTGAATGGCTGGGGTCCTGAAAGAAGCGGGGGTGGTGTGGGACCCTCTAAGAAGTGACTAAAGAAGAAAGCCCTACCTGTGACACCTTGAATCAGTTCCTTTAATCAGCAGGAGACAGCAACCAAAGAACTGCTTTAGAACATACTTATCCTGCTCAATATTATGAACTTAAAAATAAGGTGAAGAAAATTATGTCTAACATGCGCAAGGCAAAGTCAGCCCATTATCCTGTCTGTAAGTAAACTTTGTCTTACCTGGCATTTAAACAATCTAAGTTTTTTGAAAGAACTGTGTTAGGACAAGCCGAGAGAAGTAAAAGATTTGCCTCATTACGAATAGTAATTTCTACTAAGAGGCTTGAAAGGGGAAGAATGGATCTATGAGTTAAAGCCAGTTCTTTCTAGGCCTCAGTTTCCTCACCTCTAAGGTGCAGCGGTTTATCGGAGTGATCTCTAAGGGCTTTTCCAGCATACCCTGGCAGGACCCTAGGCCCCTCCTCTGCCATACCTCAAAGTTCATGGAAATGGGGGGTCGAGCCCATTTCTTCTTGTCGTTGGTAGGTAGAAGCTCAATCTCTGCGCTGATCTGCGATTCCTTCATGCCTGCCATGCGCTTGATCCTGGGAACACAGGGACAATGGGCAGCCCATTGTGGCTTGGAGGAGTTTCAAGGGCAATTTCAAGCAAGGCAGGCCGGGCGCGGTGGCTCATGCTTGTAATCCCAGCACTTTGGGAGGCCGAGGCGGGCGGATCACGAGGTCAGGAGATCAAGACCATCCTGGCTAACACGGTGAAACCCTGTCTCTACTAAAAATACAAAAAATTAGCCGGGCGTGGTGGCGGGCGCCTGTAGTCCCAGCTACTCGGAGAGGCTGAGGCAGGGGAATGGCGTGAACCTGGGAGGCGGAGCTTGCAGTGAGCCGAGATCGCGCCACTGCACTCCAGCCTGGGTGACAGAGCGAGACTCTATCTGAAAAAAAAAAAAAAAATTTCAAGCAAGGAGAGAGCCCAGGAGCTTGCAGGAGGTGGCAGAACATGAAGTGGTCAGGACCCTGCTAACCACTTGCTATGGAACCTTGGGTCTACTTCTTTAGAACAGGACTCAGTTTCTGCCTAGACACTTGGGCATGCTATCGTTTGCTTTGTCTGCTTCACAGATACATTACAAGGGCAAGCAGGGAAATGCCAAAGCATCTTAAAAAATAAGCACGTGCATGAACCCAAATGCAGGCGTGTACATACTCACACGGAGGTATAAAGACTGACAGTACAAGCAGAGGCTCCTAGAAAAGCAAACAGGCACACTCCCCCACCCCTCATTCAGAAGGATCAAAGCAGAAAACAAGAGGGTATACTGGGATCTTGAGCCCTGCTGTGGCCTAATGAAGGAAAGGACTCACTTCCACACGATGGCATTCTCGCTGGCCTTGTACTTGGCCTTCCCCTTCATGCAGATCACCTGCACTCCGCTTGTGTTCAGCGGGGTTGGGATCCTCACCTAGAAGTGACACACCTGTCAGGGAACTCTGTCAAGCTGTGACATGAGCTGCCTTTATTCCTAGGGACAAGTTCTTCCTCCTCCCTGAGCCCCTTGTCCTCACCTCAATCTTCTGAGCCAGCAGTGAGGGTTTAAAGTTGGACTTGATGACCACCTTGACCTCCAGTTTGGTGCGTCCCACTTCTCGCACTAGCGGGATCACCCGGAAGGGAAGGATGATGTCCTTGGTTGTGCGATACCTTAAGGGATGGGAAGCAAGGTTACCAAAGAGCTGACCCACTTCCTCTCCCCAATCTCTGCTAGCAGCACTGGCTGCCTCCTCACACCCCAATGGCACCTCATAAGCTCAAACTCTCCATCTGGCGGGATAAAGCTGATGCTGCGTTCAGAGTCAAACTTGCTGAGTCGCACACACTGGTGGAAGGTGCAGTCATCAATGGCAATTGATTGCTTCCCGCTGCAAGCAGGGGCAGAAGAGGAGGTCTCATTGGTACAGGAGAATGACAGGTGTCACGCTGGGAGACCACTCCACCCCAGGCTGGCACCAGAGACTATGAAAAGCTGCTAGAATGCAGCTTTGTGACTCAGAGGTCTACCCCAGAGCTTGGGATGAGAGGGAAGTCTTGCAAGCTCATCTCTTGGGGCTCCTTCTGCTCGGGACCTGGGAGTTTCAGGCACACTGGGCAGAGGCTGTCAGTATGTACAGAAAAGGCCTTGGTCCTAGGGACCAAACAAAGGAGCTTGCTCTCTGAGGACGATCCCCTCATCTCGCTTAGCACTAATGTCAAGAGCGAACAGCCAGGCTTACCGTCAGGAACAGAGTTTGCAATTACAGTGGGAATGAAATCCAGAAGAAACTTGTGGTTCACTAGACCCCACTGAGCCCTCCAAGGGACACCCTTTCCCACCAGCTCTCCTGCCTCAGGCACCTCTTGCTTGTTTCATCAGCTGTGCCTTTGCCCTGCTTTTCAATAACAATCTTGTCATTCATCCCAAACTTGCATTCAGGCATGCCACTCAGGTAGCTCTTCATCACCACCCGGCCCGACACATGGGCACTCAGCACCTGCCCTGGTGATGGAACAGATAAATGGGGAGCAGTGGAGTCAGGCAGGCAGGCCCAGGATCCTGCCCTGGGCCCCCTCCAACTTTGTCGTGAGAGGGACCTCACCTTGTGGGGACATGAGCAGGTTCACACTCTCCAGCACATCCAGGAAGAGCTCATTCCGGCGATACTTGATACCCTCTCGCCGCCAGCCAATCTGCCCAGTCACCTGGCTGGTGATCTGTGACTGCTCTTCTTTTGTCTACATGGGGCCAGAAACAAACAGCAATGGCCTCACTCCTCTCTCCCTTTAATCATCCTGTCTCTATCCCCACTCCACTCGCATTCCCCCTCCCTTCTAGTCCCCACCTGTAATCCATTTTCCCCTATAAGCCCCAAAGGGCAGGGCCTGGAGAAACAAAGCAAAGCTGCAAGGGTGGAAGCTAAGGGAAGAGCTTACCTGATGCTGGAGGCCGCAGGGCCAACGAGGTGCCCACATGAAGCAGCAAGGGAGACAGAAAAGGAGGAGAAAGCTATGAGGCTTGCATCCTAGAGGAGAGGGCCCAAGCTCTCCTCCTGAGGAACACCAGGCCTCCTCCCCCACCCCTCAGTGCAAAAGGAAACTGCTTGAGCTGTATTCCTGGTAATAGAGATGCTGAATTGGCTGCTTCTGCAGTGGGAGGACCACACGGAGCAAAATAGGCCTGCAATCATGGCAGGAGGCTCAGGCCAGCACTTCCTGTCATGGGAGGGCTCATGAGTCAGCTCAGACAAGGCTCAGGGGCCAGCTGAGATGAAGGGAGATTGGACTCCACCCTGACTATAGTCTGCACAATTCAAGTACCTGACTCTTGATGCCCTGCTGCGTGATGAAGGTTTTCAGCGCGCCTGTCTCGGAATTCTGTGGGTAGCCAAAGTCTAGAATCTCTGCAAAAAGAAGGGAACCATCAGCCCCTGGACAGAGCTTCTTCATTCCAGTCCCTACTTGGGCCTACACATCTGACCGGCACAGCTCCCAAAAACCATGTGGGATCATCCGCAACAAAGTCTTCTAAGCTTTGTAGCATTTATTCTGTGATTTGTGCTTTACAGGAAAACAATTCAAATGTTTGATTTTTTTCAAATAGAGAAATCAAGGCCAGGTGCAGTGGCTCATGCCTGTAATCCCAACACTTCGGGAGGCCAAGGTGGGAGAATCACTTGAGCCCAGGTGTTCAAGACCAGCCTGGGCAACATAGCGAGACCCAGCTCTACAAAAAATAGTCAAAATGAGCCAAGCATGGTGGCATGTGACTATGGTCCCAGCTACTCAGGAGGCTAAGGCTGGAGGACTGCTTGAGCCTAGGAGGTCGAGGCTTCAGTAAGCTGTGATTGCACCACTGCACTCAGCATAGGTGACAAGAGCAAGACCCTGTCTCAAAAAAAAAAAAAAAAAATCAATAGAAGATTCACATGGCCAGTGGGTGGCAAGTCAAGAAGGTTTGAGCCGTTTTCTCTAGAAAATTGACATTGGGAAGGTGGAAGTATTCACCTTCTCTTAGATCACACTCTACAGAGAAACAGATAACAGTGCACCCCAAGAGGCTTGTAATATCTCATTCTCCCCCAGGCTCTGAAGCAGCTGCTGAGATGGAAAACTGGGTGGATAGTTAGTGAACTAAGGTCCAAGCCACAGAGGAAAGAGGATGAATACAGGAGGCTCAGCCACCAAACCTGAGTCAGGTTCCTAGCCCCTTGGAAGACCAAAACTTCCCCTCCCCACCTGCTGGCCTATTTCTGTGTTCTACTTCAGACCAGCCTTTAGGTCTGGATGTGAACTGGCCTTCTGAGGGGCATAGAGATCCTAGCCCAAGAGACCAGATACTCAGGAAAGAAAGTTCAGAGAGTACCAGAGCCTCGGACCTACACCCAACTTCAGGCCAGGCCCACCTGGTTCTTTCCCACCCTAGGCCCGCTGCCGTGCCAGCCCGCCAGCCTCACCATCCAGCAGCTCATATATGAGCACAAAATTGTTCTTGATATTTTCCTCGCTGATCTTGCCAAAGTAGGCAGCCATCACGTCACACATCTTATAGAGGAATTCAAAGACCATGGCAGCGTTGACATTCTGCTTGGTGACTGCTGCCAGCCAAATGTTGGACCGCTTAACGTGGAAGAAGCTGGTGCGAGCAATGTTGGTGACGGGGCTGCGCACCTGCTGCCGGGCATGGATAACATTGACCCGAAAGGCATCCACTGCGTTCCTCCTGAGGGAAAAGAGTGCATAGGGCCTGCTCAACACCCAGGTGAACCTTACCCCACGAGGATCAACCACAGCTGCTAACAGCCCCACCCTCCTTTCTGCAGAAGTCGGACACACACACTCTAAAGAAAGCCAATGCCTAAACCACCGGGGTGGTTCCCTTCTTATGACTCCCTGTGGAGGCATGGGAAGAGTGCCTGAGCTGGGCTAGTGTCTAAAGGCCACAAGAAATAGGGAAGTCAACTATTAAGGCTGATGTAACCTTAATAAAGTGAGGTTCATCAGGTTTAGAGACAGATATTCTTGACTCCCAGGGCTGGCCCTAATTTCTGAGCTTTATCTAGCTTCCCCCGTAAGCTCTGAGGTCCAGGACAGAAAGAGACAGTGCTTCTCCAGTCCTCCCGCTAGTGATCCCACCAGTGGGGACGGCCGACTCCTCCAGATGTTAGACAAAGCCAGCATGGCTTCAGAAGTCACAAAGGAGGGAGAAATACCAAGGGGCCATCGAACTGTGCTACCCATTCTTGCCCAGGATCCAACTCCAGAGCAAGTTGAGGGAATGAAAAAGGATGCAGGAAAACGATGGGGGCAGGCCCCCACCCACCTGTACCTGGGCAGCAGCTTGAGAGGCCGCTTACCTATTGCTACGGCAGCCAATGAGATGGGATGAGAGAAATGACGCCAGCAAGAAGAGGAGAGTGACAGCAACGAGAGAGAGGGTTAGACACACAACACACTGGGAGGGCAGCACACACCGTGAGGCGGAAGCAGACAAGACAGGCAAGGCGGCGTGTGACCTGGCCTTGGCTTGCCCGGTCCATCCAAGGCAGGAAGGGGGCTGGGGGTGGGGGGTGTAGCCAGCCAGGTTCAGACAGGCCAGGCCTTGCCACAGCTGCAGCTCTAGCTCATGCCACACCACCAGCCAATGGACAAACACCCGCAAGGGCCAAGCCAGCCCATCAGCCAGGGAGCCAAATGAGGAGCACTGCCACATGCCCATTCTGTGACTTTATCTCAAGCTCTCTGAGGAAGAAAAACAGGCAGCAGGAACCAGAGGAGCCTAATCTCATTAGCGCCTCGGAGGCTAGGATAGGTCCCCTCAGTCGCGAAGAACAAGGGCGTGCAAGGGAGCGCAGAATGAGAAGGCAGGCTGTGGCCCTGTGTGAAGGCCCAGGATATGAAGCCGCTCTGGGTCTACTCTGATAAACCAGAGAGGGTAGCATGGCTTCCCTGTCCTCCCACAGTGACCCAGAGAGTGCCTCACGCTTCCTCCCAGCCTCTCCCCAAGGAATGGCCCAGAGGAACTGAAGACAGCTGAGTCAGCTGCCTGACAACTCCTGAGAATGGGAGCAGGAGAGGACTGGGCAGCCTGGAGAGGCTTTCAGTAGAATCCAGTGAAGGCGTTTGATATGGGAAGGGCTTCTGAGAGCAAGGCTTAGATGGATTAGTGCCTCCAGCCTGGCCACTAACCCCACCCACTGGAGACATTTCTCCTCCTCCTCCTCAAAGAAGGAATTCACCAGCCTGGGCAAAGGCACTGTAACTAGAGAAACAGGATGCAGGAAGGGAAGGAGTTCCTAAAGCTGTGGGACCATGCCATTCCACAGATCCCACCTAGGGGCCGGCAGGCTGGCTGCCGGGCCAATACCACCAGACCTAATGGGAGCCAGGCTACACTAGCTGAGCTTCCAGGGTGCAGCCAGGGGTCAGGGTGGCCCAAGTCAAGCCATTGGTGGGAAAAGACCTAATCCTGCATGCTGGGGCTGGGGGGCTGGAGTGGTGGGGCACAGCTCGCTCCGCCAGGGGACTCACCCGATGTCATCTCGGTAGACTCGGGAGATGAGCACCTCCCCCTTGTGATTATAGATGAATAAGCCTCCAATCATGGCGGCAGATCAGTCTCCGCAGCCCATCGCTCTGAGAACAGACCTAGGACAGGCGGGGGCGGGGTAAAAGAAGACCTCAGAATCCCTGCCAACATCCCCTGTGGAGCTGTGCAGGTCACTGGAGCTTTTTTCCTGACTCAACCCTTTAGCAAGTGACCCTGCAGCCCTCCCAGACACGCCCCTCCCCTCAGCCAGGCTCCAGTTCCTGTTTATTCCACACTAGATGGGAGAAAGAAACGGAGAGAGATTAGGCCCAGGATTCTAAGGCCATTTTGACCCTCCCTTTCCTGGGGCTGAGCATCAGTAACCCCCGCCCCCTCTCCCCAGCACTGAGCTCAGGAATGATCCTTTTCAGCCCCCTCCTGTGCAGACTCTCAGGCTCCCGCCAGTGAGTCACTAAGGCCTGCCTGCCTGCCTGCCTGCCTGCGGCTGCAGGAATGGCGGTAGGAATTACTCCAGTTGGTTCAGGCCTGGGGCCCCCAGGCATAACCTTTAGAGCATCCAGTCTCTTGGGCTCCACTACCCTTCAGAGAAGGTCGCGGGGCCTGAACTTCCGGCACTCTGCACTCTAATTCACAGAATTCAAACATTCCAGGAAAGGGTGTAAGGAGAAGAGAAGGGAGCCCTTAGGCCCTAATGTGGACCCGGGAGTGTGGCTTAACCTCTTCCAGGCAGTGGAATAAGCAGGCAAAGGGCAAAGGAGGAAGGTCCTACTGCTGGCAGACTACACTTCCATCACTCGAGCTGCTTATTACAGTTATTTCTGATTACCACCCCCCTTTCAAAACGCTCTGGAATGCAATAAAAATAAGGACTGGGGGGTGGGGGTGGCGCAGGCTCATAAAATTAAGAAATCCTTCCATCTGAAATCGTGATTCCAGGCCCATGAAGTAACTCATTTCTGGCCTGGGTGCCTATAAGCAAGAGGCAGAGATGTCAGGATGCCTGAATTATCCAAATTATTTGGGTCAAATTAATTTAGACTGAGAAAAGGCATTAATTTGGTTTTAGATTTCCTGGATTAGCCCTGGTATTAATTTCACAGGGAGTACTTTAGAAGACTTTTCTAAACTGGGAAATAAAGCCTTTTCCTGTGGCTGTCAAGGTCTTCCAGAGGGGTGAGCGGTCTCTCAAGGTGGTGGACTCATCCCATCCCTCAGTCCCAAACAGGCTGGGAGAGGAGATGCAAAATGGAGGTAGAGCCTGGGGCAAAGAACCAAGTCCACAGGTATCGAGTGGTAGGTAGCGAAGGGCACCCGAGAACCAGAGGTGGGGCCTTGGGCAGGAATGGAACATTCAGTTAAGGGGAAAGACCCGCAGTGAAAGCCAGGCAGGGTCCTCAGGTGAGCCCACAGCAGCAAACTGGGCTGGTGGAGTGAACCTAAAGGTAAGAGTTTTCCAGTATGGAAAAGGTCAAGGCTTTAAGAAGGAAAAACCGGCCGGGGGAATTGACAGTGGTGAATAAGGGAAAGCTGGGGAGACAGAGCCTGCTTGGGGTTCAGGTGCAGAGTAATGAGGGGGTGGTGGGCTTTTCGCCTTGGGGAGGACATTGTGGGAAAAGATGGTGCCATGGGGTGCGGGGGCTGTCACAGGTCTAAGGAAGAAGAGCCGCGGGGTGTCACAGAACTAAGAGGAGGGGGCGCCGCATGGTGTGAGACCTGTCACGGTGCAAGGCAGCGGCACAAGGGGGTGTCACTGTCCTACGAGACTGGGAAATTGTCCTTGCGCGGAGAGGTAGGGGGTTGGCACGATCCTAGGGAGGGGGCGCTGCGCAGCGTTCCTGCTCTGGGAGGATTCCAGGCGGTATCCCTCTCATGGGAGGCGCCAGGCGGGTCAGGTGGAGGGCACCGCTCCCCGCCAGCCCTGCAACCGCGCCCCAGGCGCCCCCGCCCCACCGTCAGCTAGCTCCCGGGTCTGAAGGCTGAAGCTACTCCCGGGTGTGGGCAGCTTTCCGCCAGCTCACTGCAGGGCAGCACAAAGCTGCGCGGCGAGGCAGACGACCCGCAGCGTCCTCCCCCACGCCATAAGGCCAGATCCCCGGCTCACCTGGTGTCCGCGGCCCCTGCTCTGCTGGCCTGGCCACTCTCTGGATCCCAAGATGTCCGCCCGCCCCCTGCTCGTCTGCCCGCTGCCTCGGCTTTCACCGCAGTGCCGCCGCCCCGCCCCGGCCCCGGCTGCGCATGCGCACCCGCGTCTCGCGCCGACTACAAATCCCGTCAGGCCTCGCGGCCTCCTTGCTTGCAATTTGAAGCTCTCTAGGTTTAGCAAAACTACAACTACCGACTGCCTTCGAGAAACCGTCCCCGCCTTAGGAAGGGGTAGGCGTGGCCTTAGTCGGCCCTACCAGAAATACACATTCCAGCATACACCGCTCCACCCGCCTCATTTTTTTTTTTTTTTTTCACTGAGCGCTCTGGGAATTGTAGTCCTTGCGCTTCCTCCTGTTCCTATTTGTGTTTTGGAGAGCTTTGGGATATTAATGCCATTTGTAGAAGCACATCTGTTAAGCCTTGGATTGCTGTAGGCCTTTTCTGTCTCCAGAGTCCCAGGACTGGCTGTCCTCACTTTACACACAAATAAATACAACGTGGCAGTATAAGTGTTTGTGCTGAATTTACTGCTTTCTAACACTGCCTCTGATTCTCCCAAGCTTTTCCCATATATTTGTTCTGGACATGAGCTTTTTCCAAGGGATCAAGACCCAAGGAGAGGAGCGGGGAGGAAGAAGGCGACTACTTGGAAGAAACTAAACCTTTTCACAAGTAAGTCCATGACTGTACACTCTTCCTGGAGGTCAGCTACAGCTTTTCATGAACGAGCCGATGTTCTCCTTAGCTATACCTATGCGACTGTGTATGCCTTCTAGTGACAGGTATATATGTTGCTTAGAAGACGTTCGAAGAGTTGAATTTAGTTTGACATGGGATTTGAAATCCCCTCTTTGATAAACAGAATCTTTACATCCAAGCTGAGGAGACAGACCCAACCCTCAAACATGAAAGGCCTGCTTGGTTCTTACAGAGTCTGAAGAAAATCTGTTGGCTCTTCTCTTTCTGTAGGCAGAGATAAACTGCTGCCTTCCTTGGGCAGGACTACGCCTGTCATGGGAGGAAGGAAGGGCAAGAAAGGACAGATCTGGTTGCAAATGTTACAGTCCTTCCCAGCCTCCAGCCAGAAGCCACGATGTGGCAGGATGAAGATCTGACCTCTCTCAAATCACAGTAACGGCCTGAAGTCATTAAGTGACTGAATACAGGCACTTGTAATTTTTGAACCAGCACTCAAGGCTTCACTCCTACCTTTGCAAAAGCTTTATCTTCCAAAAATACCCTAAACTGCTACCAATTTAGAGTAAATAATAATAATGATAAAATAATAATAATAGCTACCATTTATTGAGCACCTACTCTACTGTGTGCCAGGCACTGTGCTAGGCACTTTTCGTACAATATCTAATTTAAATCCTCACAACAACCCTGTGAGGTAGGTATTATTATCATCATTTTACATACGAGGGAACTGAGGCTCAGAGAGGTTAAATAACTCTCCTATCACACAACCAAAAATAGTAGAGCTGGAATTCAAACCCAAAACCACCTGACTCCAAATCCCGTGCTCCAATGAATTAAAGTAGAGAGAGAGGGGAGAGGGAGGGCCAAATTCAAGACAGAGTGTTGGAGTGAAATGGATATGATACGCTGATGAGTTAAGATATGGGAAGAAGGAATGTAAGCTCATAAATGTTTCTAGCTGGTGAGCCTATGTAGATTGTGATGAAGGTAACCAGGATAGGAATTCAGGAGGAACATACTTGGTTGGGCAGATGAGTTGAGTCTATATGGACTGTCCATAGAGATGTCCAGTAGGTAATACCAATACAGATCTAAAGTCTGGGGGAAGTTGGGGTTGGAGCTATGTATTTGGGAATTACCAGCATATCAGCAGCAATTGAGGACATCAGGATGAATGACTCCATCTTGGGAGTAAATAGAAAGGAACGAGAAGTGAATCAAAGATGGAACAATGGAAGCACTGGTACTGACAGGCATGAGCAATCGTGGAGAAATTCTCAAGAGAGTTGGACAAGACAGAGTCAGAAGGAGAAGTACATGAAACAGCCCTGTAGTGGTGGCTAGAAGCCATGGACTGGGTTAGGAACAATTCTAGAGCTCCCAGAAGGCAGGCAAGACTGAGTCGCACTTCCAACAAAGCCCTCTGCATCTGCACACCAAAACCCCAGGAAGTATTGTTTTTCTTTGTTTGCTTTTGAGACAGAATCTCACTCTGTCACCCAGGCTGGAGTGCGACCTCAACTCACTGCAACCTCCGCTTGCTTCCTGGATTCAAGCAATTCTCGTGCCTCAGCCTCCTGAATAGCTGAGATTACAGGCAGGTGCCAAAACACCCATCTAATTTTTGTATTTTTAGTAGAGACGGAGTTTTGCTATGTTGGCCAGGCTGGTCTCGAACTCCTGACCTCAAGTGATCCACCCGCCTCAGCCTCCCAAAGTGCTGGGATTACAGAAGTGAGCCACCGCACCCGTCCAAGGAAGTATTGTTAATTGAAATAAATGCCAAAATGTCCCTACTTTGGTTTACCCCAAAACCCGGAGCTAAGGACTTCATCTCACTTTTGACACCCCAGCCCCCAAAATATGGAAGCCCAGGAGAGCCAGGAGAATTTATAGCAGAGGCTTAAAGAGAAAGTCATGATTTGTTTAAAGTGGAGAATGAGGTGAAAAATAAAACCTGGTACTCTGTTTGGAAGTCCTGGAAGTCTCCTTGCCCAACCTCAACTGGCCTGTGGGCTCCTGTGTCCTTGCTCTGGGGTGCTATGGTGAATGTGAAAACAGGGGAGGTTGTGTGTGGGGGTGGGAATGGCCTGTCAGTCGCAGGGTGAGTCCTTTGCTGAGGCCAGCCTGAGACCCAGCTTACGGGCTTTATCCAGGTGAGAAAATGCTGGGGATGTGTGCGAGGTTTAAGGGCTACCAGGAAGGGGAGAAGGGTGTCAGGGGACCAGCCCCACAACCTAGGAGAGGATTAGGAGGGTCCAGCCCTTTGGGCAGGGACCAGCCCTGAGGCTTAAGTGAACTTGCATAGGCACCTGTGCGTGCATCTCTGTGCATGTATGCATACATGAGTGAGAGAGAAAGATAAAGAGAGCTAAAGAGGCCCCCCTCCCCCCACCACAGGCTGCCACATGTGGTGCGATCCGATTCTCTCTGGAAAGGAGGAGAGTCTCTCATGCATGGGTGAAGTTGGGCCCTCCCCAGAAGCCTAGTGACTCATTATGTTAACGTGTGGGTGTGGGGGCTGGACATCCTTGGGAAGCCCTGAGGGGCTGCTGAAGCAGGGTTCCTGGTCTCCTCGGAGGCTGGGCCTCCCCTCGCTGGGGGCTCACAGAAAGTCAAACAGCCCGAAATTCTTGGCTGCTCCAGGCCCAGGGAAAATTGGGGGAGGAAAAAAGAAAGAAAAGAAATGTTTCAGGCCTGGAGGTGAGATGAGCCTGCTGGTTAGTAGGGTTAGGGGTCTGAAGGAACCAGCACGCAGGGCAGGCATGGGGCAGGGGTAGAGCACAGATGCTCCCTGGAAGCCACCAGCTGCTCAGGCAACTGAGGGGGCCCTCTGGGCCTCTATCTAGGCACAGGCAGGGATGGCATGGATGGCTATTGGAGGCGACTACAGCTTTAGGTTGCAGGACTGAGGCAGCAGGCAGGGGGATGGTTAGTAGGGGCAGACGAAGCAAATATATTTTGGTTTCAGTAATGTGGGGTAAAGTCAAGAGGTTTGCACACATGCCTGATGGGGTGGGGTTAATACAGGGATGATGTAGCTGAATAAATGGTGAAAGGGAGCTAAAGGGGAAACGAGAGAATGAGGGAGTGAGCATGCCACCAAGGTCATTGCTGGGGTCAACTCCCAAAAGGGGGGTTGCAGAGGGGAGTAAGGGGTAGCACCAACAAGTCTGGTCCCAGAGACAAAAGGGGTCCTGGGAAGTCCTGCGCAGGGGTTAGTGGGCAGAGGAAATGAACTGGGGCCAGAGGCAGGTTAGGGGGCTGCAGAGCCAATCGGTAGGTGCACCCCACCCTCGCAGCACCCTGCGAGCAGTTAGCGCACCTGGATTTAGTTCCGTTTATTTCCCTTTCAGGTACCAGACAAAGTAAAAAAGACGGACGGAGAGAGGAACGCAGCCGGCTGGGGTGGGAGCGGAATGGAGGTGGGGGAGGGGCCCTGCTCACATCACATCCACAAAGAACTCACTGGGGTTTCCCATGGCCATGCGGAAGGATTGTCTGCTGGCGGTCAGTTCCGGGGGCACTGAGGCCAGGTCGCGGCCCGGAGGGGCTCCTGGGGGCCCCATGGCCGCGGGCGGCGGGGGCATCATCAGCATGGGGGGGCCGTAGAGAGGGGGCACTCCGGGAGGGCCGTAGCTTGGGTGTGTGTGGTGGCTGCGAAGGCTGCTGGCCAGGGAATGGTGGCTGCGGTGGCTGTGCTCGCTGGCCGCTGGCCCTGAGCGCTCGCTGGGCGCCCGCTCCCGTGGCCCCCGCAGGCTGCTGCGTGTGGTGTGGTCCGATTCGCTGCCGCTGCCCCCAGACTTGGAGTCCCCGGCCTTCGGGTCCTTCTCCTTCCTCCGATCGCTGCCGCTACGGTTGGAGCCACTGCTCCGACTGCCTGTAGGAGGCAAACAGGGCCGGCATGGGGCAGGCTGAGCGGGCGGGGGAAGCCTGGGGCCCACCTATAGCCTTCCTTCACGGCCCCCTCTACCTTACCTTCGCTGTGCTGACTGCTGGCGCTGCCCCCGCCGTAGCTGTAGCCCAGCTCCGGGAAGCCCGGGTGGGGGTTGTAGGGGTGTGGGGGTGGCGGGTACTGGTATGGGAAAGCCATGGGCCAAGGGGCGGCCCCCGGGTGCGGCAAAGGGGCCAGTGTGTCCTGGTCAGAAGCGCCACTGGAGCCATCGTGATCGTGGAGAGACAAGTTGGCCATGTCTGTGAAGGGGAGGGCCGGATGGAGCTAGGTCTTTCCGGAGAAAGGTCTCTAGCCTAGATCAGGTGGGCTCTGGATGACAGAGACTGTGGTAGTTTCTGGCTAGAATGAGAGGAGGCACAGCCCAGAGAGCTCCCCCCTTCTGCAGACCCCCTTTGCCACCACCAGAGCCGGCCCCGGGGAGACCCTCCTCAGGAAAGCCCTGAGTCATCATTCTAGGTTCTCAGCCAAAGCTGTACCTCCCAATCCCTTGAAGGCCCTTGCCAAGCTTTTGCACTTTGTCTGCTGGCCTCAGTGGGCTAGAAGCGGCAAAACTCTTTGAGACGGAGTCTCACTCTATGGCCAAGGCTGGAGTGCAGTGGTGCAGTTTCAGGTCCCTGCAACCTCCTCCTCCCTGGTTCAAGCGATTCTCCTGCCTCAGCCTCCTGACAGGGTTGCACCACCACGCCTGGCTAATTTTTTTTTTTGTATGTTTAGTAGAGGCAGGGTTTTGCCACGTTGGCCAGGCTGGTCTCCAACTCCTAACCTCAGGTGATCTGCCCGCCTCAGCCTCCCAAAAGGCTGGGATTACAGGCGTGAGCCACTGCGCCCGGCCTGCAAAACTCATGTGGCCATTTTCTCTTCTGTTCACTCAGCTGGTGCAAGGTTGGAGAATTTAGAAGGCTGAAATACCAGACAGCCACCAGGTATGTCGCACCTGAAGTTCATGAGGCACAATAGCGAACACTACCTTCAGCTCAGCCTAAACTAATCAGAACAGAAGCTAAGAGTAGCTTACTTTCTCCTTACCTTCTCAGATGAGGTCATTAATTAGGAGCAAGGAGCAGTTTGGGAAATTTAGGTAAAGTTTTACCCACCCCTTCACCTGGAACTAAATACCCACTAAAAGCCTAGAATGAGTGCAGGGCCTTCCAGAGATTCCCTATATAGAAGGTACTTGGCCCTGATTACACTTTCCTGGTGCTGCTGGGGAGGGTGAGTAGGGTGGGAAGGGGCCAGAAGGAAAGAACAACTTAGGTGCCTCCCCAACTGCTCTCCACCCTGTTCCCGGCCAGGCCGAGCTCTTCATAGCACTGTCTCATCTCACGATCCTGGCGCCCCCGGGGGAAATTATACATTCCTTAAGGGCAAGGCTGCTCCCACCAATGTTGGAACTACCTTGAAGAGAATATAAGGGGCCACCAGGACTGAATACCTGCCTGGGACACCGTCTGCTCACACACTGTCGGTACCAGGTCCCAGAGCTCCAAGAGAGCTACAACTGCCCTTGAGGCCACCGGCCCTATTAAGATGAGACATTCCTCCCAGCCCTAAGGAGAGCCAGCCCAGCCTTCCAGGAAAGAAGTCAGGAGACAGGGCTCTGAGGCTGCCTGTGGAGCCTGCAGCCAAGCCATCAACCTGTTAAGAGGCCAGCAGCCAGCATGAGGAGTGGCGGTGGAGGAAAGCAGTGGTCTGTCAGCTGTTGCCCAGAGCTGGTGGTGACGTGACCCTCCACGCTGTTGTTTTGAGGGAATGACTGTGTGCTCCTCCGGGCTACCTAGGCCTCCAGTTCTTCCCTTTAAGCCTGCAACACCCATAGCTGAGACCTTGACCAGTGAGAAGGAAAAGGCCTGTTCTGGCAGTATCGTCCTGAGCTGGGCCTCTGGGAGGTTGTGAATATTGAGTAAGATGATGCTTTAGGAACAACCAACATGGTACCAGGCAGAGCAGGCACTTAGAAAATGCCAGGCCCAAGAGGGAGATGTGGGCCAGGTGAAGAGGCTAAACTGGACTCTTCTTCCACCATAGAACTCTCAGGCCTTGAGTTGGGCCCCTGGCTCTGCTGTCCCCCAATATGGGTTCCCCAGAGTCTGCTGCCACTTCCCTGGCTACCTCCCCACTCCCAGCCAGGAGACAGGGCAAGAAGATGAGGGAGGCACATACTGCCGCAGAGGTCGCCGAAGATGTAGTAGCACTGCTCGGAGAAGGTGATCTTGTTGACGGTATGGCGGATGAAGCCAGCTTTCAGCAGGTTGCTGGCATACTTGCGGGCCTCCCTCCGGTCCGTGAAGCCTTCCACATTGTGGTACAGCCAGTCCACCACATCTGAGCCTGGGGACAAGGCTGCCAGTTGTTGGGGAGGCCTATCTGACTTGGACTCATCTGGCCTCACAGAAGCTATGAGGCTGGGGCTGGCTCCAGATAAAAGGAAGGGTCCAAGGGAAGTCCTGGGCCCTCCAGCCTGCACTGCCCCATCACTCCCCACCCACCCTGCATCCCACCATGGGGCTCTCTCACCGATGAAAGCATTAGGGATGGTAATCTTGAGCCACATGCGGTCACGGACCTCCAACCCTGATTCAGGGGAGGCCATGGCTTTTACGATGGCAGCCATGTCACTGTGGATGGACAAGTGGAAGTCGTCTAGGCCTGGGGGCAGGAGGCAGAATGGTGAGGCAGAAAGGGGCTTTGGAGTTAGGTAAAAAAGAGTTTGCATTCTAGCTCTACCATCTAGTAATTATGGGACCAATGCTGGGAAAATTACTGATTTCTTGGACACTCAGTTTCCCCTTCTGTAAAAAATGGGGATTTTAATATTTACTTTACAAGGCTATTTGAATAAAGGACTAAATAATGTAAATGCAGGTGCTTCGCACAGCGTACGACATGCGTGTGATGATAAGCGAAATGGCTGCCGTTTACTGAATGCTTACTTTACACCACACATCGCAATGGTGCTTCACTATATCCTCTCATTAAACCCACAGGAACCTGGTAAAGTTTATATCGTGAGTCCCATTTTGTAAGAGGAAACTGAGGCGCCCTGGGTGCTCATACAAGTTCAGAAGCAAACACTGTTTAGTGAGGGTTGGAGTGCCCGCTGTGGGGGAGCTGCAGTGTGGGGTTGCTGGAATGAGCCGAGCCCCATCTCCGGCCCTCTCTGACGCTCAAGCAAGAGTCTCCACATGGACCCTCATCAGTCCCCCCACCTGGCCCTGTCTGCTGGGCCTAGGAGACAGGGTTGGACACTCACGCTCTGTGTCAGGGATGGAACTGGTGATGGAGGAGCTGGTGGAGGTGATGGTGCTCAGGGAGGGGCTCATGCCGTATGCAGGGAAGGTGCCGGTCATGGCTGCAGTGTGGGAGACCCAGGCCGCAGGGTCAATGGGCCGGATGGGCTCGCCTGCAGGGAGGATGAGGAGTCATGGGCTACCCACCCCGCCCACTGCTGGGCCCAACAGAATAGGTGTGGGGGTTCTGGGTGAGAGAAGGAGAGACAGTGCTCATGTACGTAAGCACCAGCTTTAGGACTGAGTCTCCCATCCACTTACTCCTGGGCAATGTGAAGCAACCACGTGGACTTGGGTCCCAGCACTTGGCTACAGTCAGGGTGATGGGCCTGAAAACAAGGGTGTCCTAGTGAAGGCAGGATGTGTACAGGCCAGACCAAGCCCCTTGCCCAGTGCCCCATTCCATCCATACCCCGGTTTGTGCACAATCTCCCGCAGTACCCGGACTGCATCGTCATTACTCATGTTCTCAAAGTTGATCTCGTTTACCTGGGAAAGGACCAGGAGTGGGATAAACAGCTGCGTTGGGGAGGATGAAAAGGGAACTCAACTTAGTAGGTCAGGGAGTCATCCCCCAACCAAGAAGGGGCCTCTGAATGAGCAGAGTGCATATGGTAGGACACCTCCCTGCTCTCTATCTACACCACCGCCTACGATGGGCACCGATACCTGTAACAGCATATCTCCTGGCTCGATGCGTCCATCAGCAGCCACGGCTCCACCCTTCATGATAGAGCCAATGTAGATGCCGCCGTCACCACGCTCGTTGCTTTGGCCCACAATGGAGATGCCCAAGAAGTTATATTTTTCTATAGAGAGTAATTTAAGACCTTAAGGGGGAGCAAGGTTCCTACCCATATTCCCAGCCCATTAGAAAATGGAAAGGGACAGGAACTGAACTGACATTTACTGATCCTCAATCAGGCTCTGCACTCAGCATGCTCCAACATGCTTCCATGGAATCCTTGCTGGCTATAAGGCAGGGACTCAGTCCCATTTTACAGAGCAGGCAACTGAGGTTCAATGAACTTAGAAGATGACTTTTCTAAGCCAGGAAGTGGCAGAGCCAGGAATCAAACTCAGATTTAAATCCCATAGTTGGGCTCCTTTAACTGTATCCAACTGTCTCGTAAAGAGAGTACCTAGGGCAGAAATCAGAGAGCAAGGATGCAATGGCTGAGAGATGTGAAGGAGTGGACACTCAGAAATCACTTCCTCCAGGAAGCCTTCCCTGATGCCATTTTCTGCTTCCACAGCTCTCTGTGCTTATCTCTGTCATAGCCCTGATGGTGATATACTAAAATGATCAGTTTATATATCAGCTGATGTTTACGAAGGAGAGCTCCTTGAGGGCAGGGAACATATCCTGTGCCTCTCTGAACTCCTCAAGTCTGCCCAGTGTCTGGCACATAGCAGGTGCTTGAGAGTGCTGTTTCCTCAGACTCACCCATGTTGAGAGTGACCGTGATGATGTTGAGTGACATGGTGGAGTCCGTGATGCTGCTGAAGGACGAGGACTGGAATAGACAGAGGCCCTGAGCAGCAGGTGGAGGTGGCAGGAATTCACTCCCACCTGACTCCTCCTCAAGGTGAGTCCCCGGTGCTGCCCCCAGCCCCAAGGTTCTAAACACTGCACTAAGGGGATGGGATCTAAGGAAGAACAAGCCTTGGCCCTGCCTAGGAAGGGCTCACAATCTGCCTTCCCCCATCCCTAGCCTCCCAGACCCCATACCCGCTCAATCCGAGAAACCTTCTGCTTCCGCCGCCGCCGTTTGTGTCTTCTCATCAGGCGTGAGGCGCTGCTCTGTTCTGTGGAGCTGCTGAACCTGTGGGGCCCACAGTCGTTCCCCACCAGGCTGGCCCAGCCCTGCCCCCATGAGAGGCACTGCAGGGCCTGGGTCCCCAACACAAAGCCCATAAGCCTCCCAGGGGCCCCGCATCCTCAGGGTTTAGGGCTCCTCCAGGGTCACCTGCCCCACAATACCCATGAAACTCAAGCCCCACCTGCTGGTGGAGTCATCCTCATCTGAGTCAAAGAAGCTGGTGGTCTCCAGCTCGCTGCTCATAAGGGTGGATGAGCTATCATAACCCCCTGGTTCTCGCCGCCGCTCCCCCTTCGCAGTTCCATTTAGCCGGGTTGCTGCAGGGGATGGAAGCAGTTGGGTTTACACAGTGCCCAGTTCAGGGGTGAAGGAGGGAGAGAGGCAAGCCAGGGGCTGCACTGGGGCCAGGCATATCCTGAGCTCGGGAAGTAGGGCAAGGAGGTGGGTAGCTGGGTGGAAACTGTGGGGAGGGTGTGAGGTGCAGACGGTGTCTGTGTTCAGGAAGATATACCATGCTCTGGGCCATCCCTCCGGCGTGGCCGCTCTCGCTGGGCAGACACCAAAGAGTCCGTCTCTGTGTCATTGTCCAGGTTCTCCTGGCTGCCCCCACCAGCATGAGGGCTGCAGGGAAGAGACTTGATGGGGGAGGGGGCAGGCTGGGGGCTCCCTCCCCCAGCCCTGGGCTGAACTGATGCGGCCCTCCCCACCCTCAGGTCACACTCACTGGAAGGATGGGGGTCGGGAGTCCCCGATGCCTCCCGTGCGCTCCATAGGTGGTGGCAGCTCCGATGGGTTGTCAGCACAGAAGGGGGCTGGGTCTGGGTGTGAGCCCTCAGCTGACACCAGCTGAAAGGGAGAAACTGAGTGAGTAGTACCTTACAGGAGCATCAAGGAGAAGGGGATAGTTGGCTTCCGGCAAGGCATGAAGGCCTAAGAGGAAGGAAGCAGGAAATATCGGGGAAGAAAAGACAGGGCTGTGCAAGGGTGGCTGAGATGAACAGTGGCCCCTCTGCCACTTCCTGCTATTGATGGGGTTGCTGGAAGGCATGGGGTGGTGAAGTGGAGTGCGGACAAAGAACAAGGCTCAGTGATCTAAGGCAGAGATGAGCAGGTGGCAGAAGGAAACCTGAGACAAGTGTCTGAAAGGCATAGGAAATGTTACTGTCTCCACTGTGTGTTTCTGTCTCTCCCTCTTCCCCCTTCCCACCAATTTCTCACTTTTCATCAAGGTTACAGAATCTGGGGTGAGAAGCAGTTCATTTGCAAAACTAAAGAAAGATTCAGATACTGAAGCTTAAAACCACCAGCTACAATCTCAGTGATGCCTTTCCCTCGTCCAGCCCAGCACAGGGATGCAGGTGGATGGAAGGCTGAGGGCTCCTTACCCAGGACACCACCCGGCCATTGAAGCACGGTAGCTTGGCATTGTCATCCGAGATCTCTTCCTTCACCACTCTGCAGAGAAAGGGGGATGTCACAGAGAACCTTCTAGGGTGCAAATGGAGGATCCTCAAATCCCAACTCTCAGGGGCTCCTCCAGCCTAAACTGGGAATCAAACCACCAGCACAAGACTGTTCAAATGAAAGCAGAGGTTGGGGAGACCCAGAGACAGCTCTTTAGCACCACCAGGAAGACACCAGCCCTGCCTAGGCCAGATGCCTTCCTGGGGCATCCTCTCAGTCATCAGGTGATAGCAAATTACAACTGACACATCACTGTCCCCCATGCCACTCCCTAAAACCTCTAGAGTGCTCTACCCATCCCCAACATGACTCTCCTGGGCTAGACTTTCTCTTTTCCTCTGATCCCTAATTAGAAAAAAGCATACAATTGGCCGGGCGCGGTGGCTCACGCTTGTAATCCCAGCACTTTGGGAGGCCGAGGCGGGCGGATCACGAGGTCAGGAGATCGAGACCATCCTGGCTAACACGGTGAAACCCCGTCTCTACTAAAAATACAAAAAATTAGCCGGGCGTGGTGGCGGGCGCCTGTAGTCCCAGCTACTCGGAGAGGCTGAGGCAGGAGAATGGCGTGAACCCGGGAGGCGGAGCTTGCAGTGAGCCGAGATTGCGTCACTGCACTCCAGCCTGGGCGACAGAGCGAGACTCCGTCTCAAAAAAAAAAAAAAAAAAAAAAAAAAAAGAAAAAAGCATACAATTATAACTGTCCTTCCTTTCTTAAGTGGGAATCCTAACATTGTTTTGGGAGGTATGGACAAAGAATTTAAGAAAATTAGAAAAGAGAAGGGGAAGCCAGGCGCAATAGCTCACGCCTGTAATCCCAGCACTTTGAGAGGCTGAGGCAGGCAGATTGCCCTGAGGTCAGGAGTTCGAGACCAGCCTCGCTAACATGGCAAAACCCTGTCTCTATTAAAAATACAAAAATTAGCCAGGCGTGGTGGTGTGCACCTGTAATCCCAGCTACTTGGGAGGCTAAGGCAGGCGAATCGCTTGAACCCAGCAGGTGGAGGTTGCAGTGAGCTGAGATCGCGCCACTGTGCTCCAGCCTGGGCAACAGAGTGAGACTCCGTGTCAAAAAAAAAAGAAAAAAGAAAAAGAAAAGAGAAGGAGAGAAGGCATTTACTGAACATTTTCCACATGCCATTATGATAATTAACAGTAACAATTGTTCTTTCTCACGCTGATAATCTCAGCACTTTGGGAGGCCGAGGCAGGAGGATCGCTTGAGGCCAGGAGTTTTGAGACCTGCCTGGTCAACATAGCGAGGCACCAGCTCTACAAAACAAAACAAATACAAAAATTAGCTGAGCGTGGTAGCGTGTGCCTGTGGTCCCAGCTACTTGGAAGGCTGAGGTGGGACGATCGCTTGAGCCTAGGAGTTCAAGGCTGCAGTGAGCTATGATTGTGTCACTGCACTCCAGCCTGGGCGACAGAGCAAGACCCTGTCTCAAAAAAAAAAAAAAAAAAATTGCTCTCATTTATTGAGCATAAATGAGTATTATGGGCCAAGCACTATGCTAAACACTTTACTTATATAATTTCATTTAATACAACAATGCTATAAGGCAGCAGGTACAATGGGGAAACTAGGCTCAATAGGTTCAGTAATTCTCTGAAACTCCTGCTGGAATTTGAATCCTGGTCAGCCTGACTCTAACATTTGCATTCTTACCATTACACTCCCTTATCTTCCTATAGTTAGAACCTATAATCTTCACATCAGCTTCAGTGGGCAGACTATGATCTTCATTTCATGAATAAGGAAACTGAGATGTATTCAGTAACTTGTCCAAGGTCACAGGACTAGTAGATGTCAGAGCTGGAATTTCACCCCAGGCTTGTCTGATTCCAAAATCCATACTCTTTCCACTGTATTTCACATTCTTTCCTATATAATAACAGAGGTAACATGGGTCTATGTGGAGAGTGGGTGCTGGAGGACAATGATGTGAGGCATGAAGGGTGTGGAATGTGGTCATGGGGCATGTAGTTTGGCCTGGGGAATGTGGTGAGACAAGAAGTCAGGCAGTAACTACAGTTTGGAGCTGCGAAGGGGAGTGGAAAAGTTTGAGGACCCTCAGACTGTCAAATATGCCAGGAGTACAAAGATGGGAAGATGTGACCAAGGGTAAGATGATACATGCCGGGAGCTCTGAGCAGAGAGGGAAGACAGCAAGGAAGAGGTTGGGAAGTTCAGTCCCCACTTGTTCTTCGGTTTTTTTTTCTTTTTTTGAGACAGAGTCTTGCTCTGTCACCCAGGCTGGAGTCCAGTGGTGCAATCTCAGCCCACTGCAACCTCCACCTCCCGGGTTCAAGTGATTCTCCTGCCTCAGCCTCCCAAGTAGCTGGGATTACAGGCGCCCGCCACCACGCCCGACTAATTTTTATATTTTTAGTAGAGACATGGTTTCACCATGTTGGCCAGAGTGGTCTTGAACTCCTGATCTTAGGTGATCTGCCAGCCTCAGCCTCCCCTTGGGTGCTGGGATTACAGGCGTAAGCTGCCGCGCCCGGCCCCCCTTGCTCTTAGAGCAGCTTCTGCCCAGAGCTGAGAATGTGCTTGGCTCCCTTGTGATGCTCACATTTTTGGACTCACAGCCAAGTTCACAGGCCGAGCCTGCCCTGCCCACTCCCATCCAGCTCTGGCTCCTCCATCATTCCCAACACCACAGCCACCCTTGAAAAACAGCACAAATAATCCTACTGTGGCCCACCATGGCAGTAAGTGTAGAAAGGATAGGCTAGAAAGAAGGGATGGAGAGGTAGCTCAGACCCACCAGCCATCTGGCCACAGGGTACTCCAAGTTGGCAGCCCCACAGTGCTCAAAGGAAAAGGGAATATGTGGGCCACGTGGCACAGCCTGCTTTGGATAGGGTCTGCCTGTCGGGGGGGGAAATTGCTGTCCCTACCTCCCTGCTTCCCTGGCAGGCTCCACCACACTGCTCCACACTACATGTTTCCTCTCTTTTTGGGGATCATCGACTGGCCACCAAGGCTCTGCTGACTCAAAACAATCAGCTGATCTTCAGCAGCTTTGGGGAACCTCAGACAGGCCTTACTCTCCCACCATGGAGCTGAATGGCTGGGGGTTACATAGCACACACACACACACACGCACACACACACACACTCACACCTCAAATGGAGTCAAACAAATATGGGCTCAAATTCCAATTCTCCCACTTACTGGCCCTCTTATCTTAGAGAAGTTTCTTAATTTCTCCAAGCCTTTGTCTCGTCCTGGTAAATGGGATCCTTCAATGCCCGGCATGATCCAGGCACACAATAAAAGCTAATTATATTGTCAATTTTTAGCAAGATCCACACACTATTTCTTTTTTTTTTTTTTTTTTTTTGAGACAGAGTCTCGCTCTGTGGCCCAGGCTGGAGTGCAGTGGCGCAATCTCGGCTCACTGCAAGCTCCGCCTCCCGGGTTCAAGCAATTCTCCTGCCTCAGCCTCTCCGAGTAGCTGGCACTACAGGCGCCCGCCACCGTGCCCGGCTAATTTTTTTGTATTTTTAGTAGAGACGGGGTTTCACCGTGGTCTCGATCTCCTGACCTCGTGATCCGCCCGCCTCGGCCTCCCAAAGTGCTGGGATTGCAAGCGTGAGCCACCGCGCCCGGCCGTCCACACACTATTTCTAACTACGTATAGATTTTTAAGGGCAGAGCAAATAAATCTGTTCATCATTCATTGTTCATCCAATTAAAATGCTTTGGCTGGCCGGATGCGGTGGCTCAGGCCTGTAATCCCAGCACTTTGGGAGGCCGAGGAGAGCAGATCACGAGTCAGGAGATCGAGACCATCCTGGCTAACACGGTGAAACCCCATCTCTACTAAAAATACAAAAAAAAAAATAATAATAATTAGCCGGTCGTGGTGGCGGGCGCCTGTAGTCCCAGCTACTCAGGAGGCTGAGGGAGGAGAATGGCGTGAACCCAGGAGGCGGAGCTTGCAGTGAACCAAGGTCATGCCACTGCACTCCAGCCTGGGCGACAAGAGCGAGACTCCCTCTCAAAAAAAATAAAATAAAATAAAATAAAATAAAATAAAATAAAATAAAATAAGGCCGGGCGCGGTGGCTCACGCTTGTAATCCCAGCACTTTGGGAGGCCGAGGCGGGCGGATCACGAGGTCAGGAGATCGAGACCACGGTGAAACCCCGTCTCTACTAAAAATACCAAAAAATTAGCCGGGCGTGGTGGCGGGCGCCTGTAGTCCCAGCTACTCGGAGAGGCTGAGGCAGGAGAATGGCGTGAACCCGGGAGGCGGAGCTTGCAGTGAGCCGAGATCGCGCCACTGCACTCCAGCCTGGGTGATAGAGCAAGACTCCGTCTCAAAAAAAAAAAATAAAATAAAATAAATAAATAAATAAATAAATAAAATAAAATAAAATAAAATGCTTTGGCTGAGGGCCCAGTGGGTTTCAGGTCCTGAGCTTGCTATTGTAGGGATCTCATGAAACATCAGATCCAGAGCCTGTCTTGTTCTCAGAGAGACTATGGTCCAGTGGATAGTTCACAGAAATATACTGCAATCCAGGAAGTGGTTGGAGCCGTAGGAGCAGCACATGTGTTCACTGGATAGACATCTGAGTGTTACACAGGTGTCAGGATATAACGATAAAATAAACCAGGCACGGTGGCTCACACCTGTAATCCCAGCACTTTGGGAGGCCAAGGTGGGCGGATCACTTGAGGTCAAGAGTTTGTGACTAGCCTGGCTAACGTAGCAAAACCCCATCTCTATTTAAAATACAAAAATTAGCCAGGTGTGGTGGCACACACCAGTAGTCCCAGCTATTTGTGAGGCTGAAGCAGGAGAATCGTTTGAACCCGGGAGGCAGAGGTTGCAGTGAGCCAAGGTTGCACCACTGTACCCCAGCCTGGGTGACAAAGCCAGGCTCCATCTCAAAAAAAAAAAAAGGATAAAATAAGAGATAGAGTGCCATGACAGTTCTCATGGAAAAGCTCAACCCAGAGGACAGGAGAATTTGAACCTGGAGGAGACAGGGGAAGAAGAGTCTGCAGGTGGAAAGCCCAGAGGGAGGACAGTGGAGCAGGGAGCCACACAGTTAATGACCTGATCACCATGCTGCCCTCTCTCACAGCTCAAGGCCAGACTAGCAGTAGGTACCTTACTTCTATGAACCATCCACCATGCCCTCAATGCTGAAAATGTTTATCCTTCCTCCATTTCTCAAATAAGATGGCAGGCCAGGCGCGGTGGCTCATCACCTGGAATCCCAGCACTTTGGGAGGCCGAGGTGGGTGGATTGCTTGAGGTCAGGAGTTCCAGACCAGCCTGGCCAACATGGCAAACCCCATCTCTACTAAAAATACAAAAATTAGCCGGGCATGGTGGCTCATGCCTGTAATCCCAGCTACTTGGGAGGCTGAGGAGAATCACCTCAACCCGGGAGGCGAAGGTTGCAGTGAGCCGAGATTGCGCCACTGCACTCCAGCCTGGGTGACGAGAGTGAAACTCCTCAAAAAAGAAAAAAAATTTAAAAAGATGGCTGGGCCTACCCTGAGCTTGACAAATACTTTTGGAGACCAGGTGGGACTTGAGGAGCCTCACAACCAGCACCTCAAAGGCTGAGCCAGGAGTGTAGAAACTGGAGAGATAGCAGCCTTCCTCCTCTGACCCACTTTCCCTTCTGTCAGCTAGGGTCACTGGCCTCTGCCTGACCTTCCTCTTGTGGGGCTTGGAGAAATGGTGGCCTTGTCACCTCTACAGTTTGCCAAGGCTTACCACCTCCCTCAGAGAGGATGGTAAAATGGTGATAATAATGACACCTAAAATTGTGCGATTAAGGATTTAGATTTTTGGATCCAGATTCCTGATGTCAAAGCAAGCTCTGCTCTGTCTCTTATTAGCTGTGTGACCTTGGGCCAGTTACTTAAGCTTTCTGTGCTCTAGTTTCCTTTTTTTTTTTTCCTGAAACAGGGTCCCACTCTATTGTCCAGGCTGGAGTACAGTGGCACCATCACAGCTCACTGCAGCCCCAAACTCCTATGCTCAAGTGATCCTCCTGTCTCAGCCTCCCAAGTTGGGACTACAGGCACAAAGCATCACCCCTGGCTAATTAAAAAATTTTTTTGTAGAGATGGGGTCTTGCTATGTTGCCAAGGCTGGTCTCAGATTCCCGGCCTCAAGCAATCCTCCCACCTCAGCCTCCCAAATTGCTGAGATTACAGGTGTGAGCCACCATGCCTGGCAGAGTTTCATTTGTAAACCAGAGATACTATTATGCTATCTATTTCATAAGGCTGTTTTGAAGATTAAATGAGTGAAGATTTGAAAAGCATTTAGATTAGTCCCTGGCACGCTAAGCATAAAAGGCGTGTGTTAAATAAATGAAACATATATATATGCTCTTCGGCTATCAGTCCTCTGTGACAAGACAGCCCTATCAGGTCCCCTGTTCATTTATCCTTCTGGGGATACAAACAGAATCCATCTCCTCCACTTCATTTTTAATACTGTTTTCAACCCTGCTAAAATGGTCCAACTCTGATTTTGGTTCAAGTTACCACTGATGTTTGCAAGATGGCTTCAGGTGGCACACAGATTAACGTTGCTTAGTTCAATCATTAAATATTTATGTTAAACCTATTTTAGAAAGAAATATAAACAGAAAAGTCAGACCTATGGTTTCATATTATTGCTTGGTTCAAGCTAAGAAAAAGAATGAGTGGACTGACAATGGATTTAAAGAAAAATATTAAGTAACAGTGATTTGATGTAATGGGGGCCCTCTTAAAGCTGCAGTTAGGCCTTGGGATTGGGAAAGCAGCCCAGAGTTGTCCAGGCTTAGGAGGCAGGGGCCAGGCGCAGTGGGTCTAGAGATAAGTGCGCGGTGGAGAGACAGCCTATCCTAGTCCCTCAAGGCGTCTGGATCTGAGGTGGCCCCAGGGCACTGGACTCTGGCTGATCTTCTCCCATTCCTTATGTGGAGGCAGTAGCTTGATCCCTTCTAACCCTATTCTTCTCTTGCCAGGCCAAAGTATCCACCCCCTCACCCAGACCCCGTCTAGATCCATCCCTCCTCAGAATCTTCCAATTAGAGGTGTCTGTCTCTGGACTGAAGGCAGACAATCATTATCATACCAGGAGCACCCCACCCCAGGGCAGGAACAACAACAGAAACAAGAATAGTTAGAATCTACCTAGCACTGCCCACTGTACAAAGCACTCTCACACACATGATTTCAGGGGCTCATCCAACCCTGAGTTCCAGGGCGAAGGTGACAGCAAAACACGCCAGGCATTAGACAGAAGGTGCTCGCTTCCTAGTGCTAGGTGGGCCAGGGGCTTGGGAGAGAAGCCAGACAGATGAACACTGGGGAGAAGAACGTCTCCTCTTGGCTGTGGGGCCTCAGCTCCAAAGAGCAGTGCAGGCCTCAGGCTAGGGCTGGAGAGGCAGCCTTCAGGCCTGGAGGGGCCTTCCCCACCGCCTCTAGGCCCAGCGCCCAGTTAGTGAGGCGGCAGGCAAGTGTGGGCGCCTCCCCCTCCCCCAGTCTCCTGGGAGTTGGAGGGGTTCGAGGGGATCAGCCAGGCCCCCGCTTCCCAGGCCAGCTGCTTCAGAACCTTCCGGCTCCAACATTCCATCCCCTCTTAAAGGGAAAGTGACTGCTTCCAAACTCTGCCTGTCCAGATCTCTGCAGCTGGGTGGAAGGGAAGATCCCACCAGGGAGGGGAAGATAGAGAGAGAACATCAAGAAACTCTTCCTGGCTATCCCACCCAGGCCCCAGGCCCTTCCCAACGTCTCCCCACTGGCCACCAACTGGAGGAAAAAGGCCCGAATTGGAGGAAAGATCAGCACCTGGGTCAGTGAGGACTACTCCGCAGGGGTCAGGCTCTCTGTTCCGGTGACAACACCCACAACAGCCCACAAAGGAGAGGGCAGGCAGCTAGATAAACATCAGATCTGCAGACCCCGCTCGCGGCCAGGCGCCCGAGCACCCCCGACACCCCTCCCCCAGCTCGAAGTCCCAGCAGAGCCCTCAGATGCAGCATACTCCAAATATGGCTGGGAGCTGTGCTGCTGAAAAGATGAAGGGGGCGAAGAACGAGGGCCACACGACCTAAGTCTGTGCGGAAAAAGGTGCCTCTGGCTCCTCGGCAGGAGGAGGATGGGGGACTCGGGCTCTGAAACTAGGTGGAGGGGAGGTGTGTCTGTCTCTGTGGGCCACTGGTCTCTGAGGAGGTAAGGGGACCGCACCGGCAGGAACTCTGATTGCTAGTGGGGAGTTGGACGTCCCCTTAAACAAGGGAGGCCAAGGTCCCCCCTTCAGAGGTAAACGGGAGTTGCTAGTGGAGCTGGAACCAAAGGGGCCCAAATGGGCCGAGTCGCCCCTAGAAGTCAGAGCGGGGCTAGGAGCCGGTGTAGCGAGGGAAGTCGAAACGGACCGCGTCGTCCCTCAGAAGCCAGAGCGGCCGGGGCTCCCGGAGTCGGGGCGGGGGCCATCCTCACCCGAAATCGTCGTCCATAGACTTGAAGAAGAACTTATAGCTGGGTCGCTGCAAAACGCCCTTAAAGTCCGCCAAGGTGACGCGCTCGGCGGGCAGGGGCAGCTTCACAAGGTACGGCGTCTCCTGCCCATCCAAGTGGTAGATGATCTTGGTCTCGCCCATGGCTCCGGCCTCGGGCCCGGCGGCCCGCGCGCGGCCTGCTCGGGCGGCCGGGCCGAGCCTCCCAGACGGCGGCGGCGCGCGGCGCGGCCCAGCGGCTCAACCCAGCTCGGCGGCTGCCGGCAGCGCCAGCTCCCTTGTTCTCCGGCCGCTCCCGGGTCCCAGCGCCGCCCGCCGCTGCCGCGGCCGCCGCTTCCGCTCCCCGCTCTCCCGACTGGACTGGGGACCGCGACTCTTCCGGTGGCCGCGGCCCTCCCGGCCCAGGGCTTCGTCCCGGCCCGCTCCCCTCCTCCGGCCCGGCGCTGCCCCGCCCCGGCGCGCCCCGCCCCCGGCCGCCGCGGAGAGGCGCCGGCCTCGCGGCAGATGGCTGGGTTTCCACCCGGCCCCACTGACGTCCCGCCCACTGGCCGGGCCGCGGCGCTCGGGTCCCGGGTCCCTAGAAACGGAAGGGGAGATTCACCGGGATGGCTGCGTTCCCGGACCCCGGAAAGCCCTGACTCCGGACCCAAGGGGGATCGGCGACTCCTCTGCAGTCCAGGAGGAGTGGAATGCAGGGATTGCTTTGGTCCCCAGAAATGGTCTGGGGAAAGAGGGTGGGTCTGACTCTGGATCCCTGGAGGAGAGTGACCTCAACATGGCCCTTCAGGGTTTCTTGAGAAGCACAGCTGCAGTCACTGAGTCTACTAAACTGATCTCGAGAGCAGGACAGCATCCAGTTCTGATTCCTCCCTATAACCTCAGCTTCCAGTTGCAAGGTAGTGGTTTAATAAATGGGTTGAATGAAGAATAAGTGGGCCCTGGGCGCGGTGGCTCACGCTTCTAATCCCAGCACTTTGGGAGGTCAAGGAGGGCGGATCGCCCGAGGTCGAGAGTTCGAGACCAGCCTGACCAACATGGAGAAACCCTGTCTCTACTAAAAATACAAAAAAATTAGCCGGGCGTGATGGCCCATGCCTGTAATCTCAACTACTCGGGAGGCTGAGGCAGAAGAATCGCTTGAACTCGGGCGGCGGAGGTTGCGGTGAGCCGAGATCGGTGAGCTGAGATCGTGCCACTGCACTCCAGCCTGGGCAACAAAAGTGAAACTCCATCTCCCCTCCCCGCCACACACACACACACAAAGGATAAGTGGATGCATGCACGCGTAAGACAGTAAGTCTCAAACCAGAACTAGGTATAGCCGGTTCCTCACAGATCTCCTCACCCCTTAACTTTTAATTCGTTTAATAAATACTGAAGGCCTACTGTGTATAAGGCATATCGCATGAGATATAGCGGTAGCGAGACAGACAAGGCTGCTCTCAGGACCTTCCCTCAGCTGGAGGGAAGCACATAGGCTTGTAAATACATAACTTCAGAGTGACCACTGCTATGAAGAAGATACAACAAAGTGATGGGATAGTGACAGGGGAAGCCAGGCGCAATGGCCCATGCCTGTAATTCCAGCATTTTGGGAGGCTGAGGCAGGTGGATCACCTGAGGTTAGGAGTTCAAGACCAGCCTGGCCAAAATGGTGAAACCCCGTCTCTAGTAAAAATACAAAAATTAGCTGGGCATGGTGGCTCATGCCTGTAGTCCCAGCTACTCGGGAGGCTGAGGCAGGAGAATCGCTTGAACCTGGGAGGTGGAGGTTGCAGTGAGCCGAGATCCCACCACTGCAATCCAGCCTGGGTGACACAGCGAGACTCCGCCTCAAACAAAAACAAAAACAAAACAACCAAAATAAAATGAGAAAGAGGTTTCTGATCGGTTAGAGAAATCCTCTTCCAGAAAAAAAGACCTAGAAATAGCAAGGATGAAGTGGCTATGAGAAGATCTGGGGTGAGAGCCTTCTAGGCAGAGGGCACAGCCAATATACAGGCTCAAGGCAGGAATAAACGTGTTACATTTGAGGAATAAGAAGGCCGTTAGGACTAAAGGAACAGTCCTGGCTGGGCGCGGTGGCTCACGCTTGTAATCCCAGCACTTTGGGAGGCCGAGGCGGGCAGATCACGAGGTCAGGAGATCGAGACCACGGTGAAACCCCGTCTCTACTAAAAATACAAAAAATTAGCCAGGCGTGGTGGTGGGCGCCTATAGTCCCAGCTACTCAGAGAGGCTGAGGCAGGAGAATGGCGTGAACCCGGGAGGCGGAGCTTGCAGTGAGCCAAAAAAAAAAAAGGAACAGTCCTAGGTGAGGCTGGAAACATAGACCAGCCAGATCACACAGGGCCTTGTATGCTGTGGTCTTAAGTATGGGCTCCTTCTACTCCATTTTGTACACTGTTGCCAAATTAACACTAGAATAACAACATCTTTCAGATACCTCTTCTACTCAGAAACCTTTTCACATTCCCCAAAGCCCCCAAATATCCCTATTCAAGGCCCCCCATAATCTAACCTCTACCTACTTTTATAGCCTTTTGTCTCATATCCTGGCCAAATTTTTGACTCCAGGAAAATGAACCCACTTGCTAGCCCCTGCACACACCTTATGTATATCGTCACTTCATACCCTTTCCTTCACCTTCTTTACATTTTTTATCAAAGTAATATGTTTGCAAAGTCAAATAGTATTTAAACAGCTTTTTTTTTTTTTTTTTGAGATGGAGTCTCACTATGTCGCCCAGGGTGGAGTGCAGTGGCACAATCTCGGCTCACTGCAAGCTCCGCCTCTTGGGTTCATGCCATTCTCCTGCCTCAGCCTCCTGAGCAGCTGGGACCACAGGCGCCCGCCAAATTTTTTGTATTTTTTTTAGTACAGACAGGGTGTCATTGTGTTAGCCACGATGGTCTTGATCTCCTGACCTCGTGATCCGCCTGCCTCAGCCTCCCAAAGTGCTGGAAATACAGGTGGGAGCCACCATGCCCAGCTTTTTTTTTTTTTTTTTTTGAGATGGAGTCTCGCTCTGTCACCCAGGCTGGAGTACAGTGGCACGATCTTGGCTCACTGTGAACTCCGCCTCCTGGGTTCACGCCATTCTCCTGCCTCAGCCTCCCGAGTAGCTGGGACTACAGGCGCCCGCCACCACGCCTGGCTAATTTTTTATATTTGTAGTAGAGACAGGGTTTCACCATGTTAGCCAGGATGGTCTGGATCTCCTGACCTCGTGATCTGCCTGCCTCAGCCTCCCAAAGTGCTGGGATTACAGGTGTGAGCCACCGTGCCTGGCCCTTAAAAAGCTTTTTAACAAAACAGAATCCTCCTCATTGGTATAGTGGTGAGAAAAACAAAACAAAAAACCCCAGCAATTCTTTGTCCTATTTCCCTTCCACTCTTAGTACTTTTTTTAGCTCATAATACTTGTTCTTGATTTATACATTTTAGACATTGCTTATTGATTTCCAAATTTGATTGATGATTATCTCTCTTCCACCTTACCCTTCCCTCTTAAAATAGTGAAAGCACACTTTTTGGCTAAGTCAATATAGTACTTAGTAGTGACTTTATTTTGACTATGAGCAAATGTTCACCGCTAAGTCATGTGGGGTTTTTTCTGTTTTGTTTTTGTTTTCGTTTTTGATGGAGTCTCACTCTGTCACCAGGCTGGAGTGCGGTGACGTGATCTCAGCTCACTGCAACCTCCATCTCCCGGGTTCAAGCGATTCTTCTGCCTCAGCCTCCGAGTAGCTGGGATTATAGGCACATGCCACCATGCCTGCCCAACTAATTTTTGTATTTTTAGTAGAGACAGGGTTTTACCATGTTGGCCAGGATGGTCTCAATCTCTTGACCTTGTGATCCACCTGCCTTGGCCTCCCAAAGTGCTGGGATTACAGGCATGAGCCACCGCGCCGGCCTCGTGTGTGTTTTATAATCGTTTCCTTTACAACTTTTTTGTTTCCTCTGACTTTAATCATTGCCTTGTGTTTTCATTTGTTTTAATATATTATACCTATCATTAATTTTTCCCATGTAATCTAATAGTTTCTCAATACACATTTTGTTCACTCAGTCAAAGCTATTAGATAATCCATGAGTTCCATTTTTCCCTGGAGCCTTCCATTCTTTCATTCTTTTTTTTTTTTTTTTTTTTTTTTAGGTGGAGTCTCACTCTGTCGCCCAGGCTGGAGTGCAGTGGCAAGATCCTGGCTCACTGCAACCTCTGCCTCCCAGGTTCAAGTGATTCTCCTGCCTCAGCCTCCCAAGTAGTTGGGATTACAGGCGCCCACCACCACGCCCAGCTAATATTGTATTTTTAGTAGAGATAGGGTCTCACCATGTTAGCCAGGCTGATCTGGAACTCCTGACCTCAGGTGATCGCCCGCCTTAGCCTCTCAAAGTGCTGGGATTACAGGCGTGAACCACCGCGCTTGGTGGAACCTTCCATTCTTTTGCTCTGGTCTGCACCGCTGGCTATCTCAGCCTGTGCACAGCTGTCATCCTGGGACTTCTCTGCATCCTCAAAATTCCCTTTACCTGTCTCTGTGTTGAATCCGTTTCCTGGATACTTTACTCCTTTGTTTTATTTATTTGTTTATTGAGACAAGGCCTTGCTCTGTTGCTCAGGTTGGAGTATAGTGGGGTAATCATGGCTCACTGCAGCCTCAAACTCCTTGGCTCAAGCGATCCTATCGAAGTGCTGGGATTATAGGTGTGAACCACTGTACCCAGCCAACAATAAATTCTTGAATTAAGACCAGGCCCATGCCTGTAATCCCAGCGCCACTGCACTCCAGCCTGCGTGACAGAGCGAGACTCCTTCTCTTTTTTTTTTTTTTTTTTGAGATGGAGTTTTGCTCTCGTTGCCCAGGCTGGAGTGCAGTGACGCGATCTCGGCTCACTGCAACCTCCACCTTCTGGTGGTTTCAAGCGATTCTCCTGCCTCAGCCTCCCGAGTAGCTGGGACTATAGGCACACACCACCACGCCCAGCTAATTTTTTGTATTTTTAGTAGAGACGGGGTTTCACCATGTTGGTCAGGATGGTCTCAATCTCTTGACCTTGTGATCCGCCCGCCTCGGCCTCCCAAAGTGCTGGAATTACAGGTGTGAGCCACCACGCCCGGCCGAGACTCCTTCTCAAACAAACAAACAAACAAAAAATTAGCCATGTGTGGTGGTGAGCACCTGTAATCCCAGCTACTCAGGAGACTGAGGCATGAGAATCGCGTGAACCCAGGAGGTGGAGATTGCAGTGAGCTGAGACCACATTACTGCACTCCAGCCTGGGCAACAGAGCAAAACTCAGTCTAAAAGAAAAAAAAAAATGGAAAAATGGTAATTAAAATGTGTGTTTTTTTTTTGAGACAGAGTCTCACTCTGTCACTCAGGCTGGAGTGCAGTGGTGTGGTCTCAGCTCACTGCAATCTCCACCTCCTGGGTTCAAGTGATTCTCGTGCCTCAGCCTCCTGAGTAGCTGGGATTACAGGTGCACACCACCACACGCAGCTAATTTTTTTTTTTTTTTGAGAAGGAGTCTCACTCTGTCACCCAGGCTGGAGTGCAGTGGAGCTATCTCAGCTCACTGCAACCTCTGCCTCCTGGGCTCAGGCGATTCTCCTGCCTCAGCCTCCTGAGTAGCTGAGATTACAGGCGTGCGCCACCATGCCCAGCTAATATTTTGTATTTTTAGTAGAGACAGGGTTCCACCATGTTGGCCAGGATTGTCTCAAACAACTCCTGACCTCAAGTGATCTGCCCGCCTCAGCCTCCCAAAGTGCTGGGATTACAGGTGTGAGCCACCGCGCCCAGCCCTAATTTTGTATTTTTTTTTGTTTTTGTACAAGATTTTATTAAAGGTCTTTACAGAGCAACATCCAGACTCCAGAATACAGCTGCTAAGGAGATCCTGTTATGCTGTGGAGACTGGCTGGGGCATGGCAGACGGCTCTGGCTTCCCACCCTTCTGTTCTGAGATGGGGGTGGTGGGCAGTATCTCATCTTTGGGTTCCACGATGCTCACGTGGTCAGGCAGGGGCTTCTTAGGGCCAGTCTTACCAGTTGGGTTCCAGGGCAACATGATCTTCACCTCGATGCCCAGCACACCAACATGTGGCGCACAGCAGTGTCAACACAGTAGTTAACAGGGGATCATCAGGCCATCCACAAACTTCATGGATTTAGCCCTCTGTCCTCGGAGTTTCCCAGACACCACGACCTTGCAGCCTTTGGCCCCACTCTCCATGATGAACCGCAGCACACCATAGCAGGCCCTCTGCACAGCAAGCCCGCCTAGGAGCTTGTAACGCAGAGACTCTGCCTGGGCAATGGCACACAGACCTCTAGTGGCAACCTTTTCAGCATAAAGCTCTACACTGCCCTCTGGAAAGCCAAACCTCTTCTGAACTATAGCAGTCAGTTCCCGAATCCGCCGGCCCTTCTCACCAAGAATAGTCTGTGTTCTGGTGGCTAAGATAATGATTTCTGTCCTGGTTGGTGTAACTCGCACCTCAACTCCAGAGTAGCCATCTTCAGCCAGCTCCGAGTAAGAAACTCATTCAGTTCAGCTTTGAAGATGCCATCAACGACAAACTTCCTCTTCTTGGAAATTTGCGTGGCCATCTTGCCGCCGCGCTCCACTGAAAGGAAAGGCCTAATTTTGTATTTTTAATAGACACAGGGTTTCACCACATTGGCCAGTCTGGTATCGAACTCCTGGGCTTAAGTTATCCTCTGCCAGCCTTGGCCTCCCAAAGTGCTGGGATTACAGGTTTGAGTCACATCATGCCAAGCCAGCACATGCCTTTTTAAAATAATTCCTTTACTGGCATTTCAATAGAATTTTTGGAGGGGGCAGAAAAGCTCATGTGTTTAATTTTCTGTATTTAACTGGAAAGTTTTTGTTTTGCTTTTAATGCATCCTTCCAGCCTCTTCTATTTTTTAGGCCACTCCAGCATCAAATTTCTGTAAAGCCTTCCCTAATCACCCTAACTGGAAGTAATCTCTTTTTCTGAAAAAGCTCTGTAGACTACTTCTGATTTCTGCTATGCATTCGGTACAGATCAGGGATGCCTTGTAAGTTACTTGTGTCTCACTGCGCTAGGTCCATGCCATAATGCCAGAATCTTCATACTAGACACTAGATCCTATACCTAACAAGACAGAAACTGAGATTTACTAGAAAATTAAGCCAAACCCTGGCCAGCCTGTCTTTTCCTTTTCCAGTGATGCCTTCATACCCCCAAGCTGACTTCAGTCACCCCATCCTCAGTTTATATCTTTTTTTTTTTGAGACAGAGTTTCACTTGTCGCCCAGGCTGGAATGCAATAGCACGATCTCAGCTTACTGCAACCTCCGCCTCTTGGGTTCAAGCGATTCTCCTGCCTCAGCCTCCAGAGCAGCTGAGATTACAGGCGCCCACCACCACGCCTGGCTAATTTTTGTATTTTTAGTAGAGACAGGGTTTCGCCATGTTGGCCAGGCTTGTCTCAAACTCCTGACCTCAGCTGATCTGCCTGCCTCAGCCTCCCAAAGTGCTGGGATTACAGGCGTAAGCCACCGCGCCTAGGCCAGTTTATGTCTTTCTACCCAACTAAAATGAATAAAGGCAACCATTTGTTCTGTAACGTCTGGGACGGTAGGGATGGGGGGTAGAGCATCACTTGTTACGACAGTCACATTAGCCACAGTTTAAGTACCACTAAAGGAAATTATTATTATATTTTTTTGAGGCAGAGTCTCGCTCCATCACCAAGGCTGGAGTGCAGTGGCACAATCTTGGCTCACTGCAACCTTCACCTCCCAGGATCAAGCAATTCTCCCTGCTTCAGCCTCCTGAGTAGCTGGGATTTCAGGCGCCCGCCACAATGCCCAGCTAATTTTTGTATTTTTGTAGAGATGGGGTTTCGCCATGTTGATCTCGAACTCTCGACCTCAGGTGATCCGCCTGCCTCAGCCTCCCAAGGTGCTGGGATTACAGGCGTGAGCCGCTGCACGCGGCCAAAATTGTTGACTCACTCTATATGAAGACAAGGAACTCAAAAAGAAAAGACGGAATGGCATGTCTCTTTTGGTTGAAGTTAAAGCAATACAGCAAAGTGACAAGCTCCAGGTCAAGACTCCAATATCACACCTGGCTGTCAGTTACTAGTTAGGGAAGCTCTGTGAGCTTCAGGTACCTTATCTGAAAATGGGGATAAGACTTCATAGGGCTCATGTGAGGATTAAATGAAACAGTATGTGAAAACTACTTGCCTGTCACATAGTAAACACTCTCAAGGGAAAGCACCCTTTACAGGGCCTTCCTGTGTTCTTGGGACCTCCATTACTGGCTCTGGGTTATATTTGTCTCTGGGGCAAATTTCGCCTTCACTGAAACACAATATGCTGAAGGACAGAGTTCTGGATTCTGAGGGTCAAGTCCTTAGCTTTACCCCTCAAGAGTCATGTGACCTTGAGCTGATTTCCTTATTTCTGATGAAGAGTGGCCCAGCTTCCTCACACAACGAGTACCAGATCAACTGGAAAAGGCATGTGAGAGGAACTGGCATGTCTAATGGGCTTTACATATGGTTGGCAACATAACCCTCTGGCAGAAAAGTGTTCAAAATGGGACTCTATGGAAACGGGCTTAGGCACACCACCCCAGGATCACAAGTTGGTCCACAGAGGCTGGAAAAGAACCTCAGCCCTCCACTACCCATGAGCCATGGGAAAGGTTAATTAGCAAGGTACCACAGTACCACCTAGTGGCTGGAACACCCCTGTCCTCCCTCTCCCCCAGGTGTTAAGGAAAGGCTATCATGTGACTCTGGTCACATACTTCACTGGCTGATTAGTCAGGGATGGAGACAAACCAAATACACCACTCTCTCTTTTAATATTAACATATACAAGCAGCAGAGAGAGCCAACTGCTCTCTGCTGTTCCCTGAGGGAAAGCCGGAGCACAAAGCTGTTCCTCTGGCCTTCCTCCAACTGCAGGGCCTGCTTAGCTCCTCCCTAGGCAGAAGCTTTGCTCCAGCCCCACTTCCCACATCCCAACTCCACAGTCAGGATGGGAGGCACGTGGTTGCTAGCAGGGGAAAGAATACTGTAGTTCCAGCCTCTGCTCCTTTCAGTCTCAGCCTGGATGGTCGTCACTCATCCCTCTGCAGCTAGTTCCTCACTTGTCCCAGCCCAGGAGCCAGGAGGGCACTCAATCACACCCAAAGGAGCAGGCAGTGTGACTTCAGTCATCTTCAGATGACTCCTCTTCTGCCTCTTTTAGCCACTGGATGAACCTCTGCAGCTGTAAGGAAGCAGGGGAGAGATCGGCTGGGGGAGGTGCACATAACTCTCCTGCTCCCCTCGGCAGATAAACAGCTCTAACAACCAGAGCCCCTGAAACCAACCACCCTAGAGTCTAGGGGCCAGGACCTGGGAATGAGATAACTGTCTTGGCGAGAGGAGGGCAGCCTGACGCACCTGTTGATTCTTGCGTAACTGCCGGCCCTTGTCAGTTGTATCTCTTTGGCTGAACCAGCTCAGAATTGTTTCCTCAGCCAGGATCTCCAGCTGGTAGAAAGCCATCAGTACCTGCAAAAGGCCAATAAAGGGGACCTCAAGGGCCTTGGAGAGTCCAGCAGGATACTCTATCAGGCCCTCAGATCCCTCTATGCACTGAGTAGCCTCCTCCAAAACGGACAAGAGTGAGCTGTTCGCTCTGCTCCTGAGGCAGGTCTAACTTCTGGAACTATTGCTGGGGAGAGCTTTGCACATTTCCAGACCACCCCCCAGATGGCTGCCTTACTAGCCCGGCTCCAAGCTGTACTATCCTAGCAATAAGCATATTGGGAGTGGATGGTCCATACTGGAGTCACATTAGCTTCTATTTTATGTCTCCCAAGGGGGTCACCAACCCTCGTTTGAAAGCAAGTGCAGAAGAATGGGGCTTGAGGTTGTATTCACCTTGGCCATGGAAATACCAAGAGCTTCATGCTCTAGGAAGAAGTCCTCAATGGCTGCTAACGCTTCCAAATGGTCGGCTGCGCGCTTTATGTAGTTCCTAAAAACAGGGCTCCAGGCCTTGAGCAGCTATGGAAGAAAGAAGGGAGCTGCAATATATTCCTGAGCATTCACCTATGCCTGGACATCCAAGCAAATCCATATTGATGACATGGGTGGACAAGAGGGAGATGATACAGGTTCTGTGGAATTATGTCAGAGGGACTTGGGAGTTGTTGACAGGGTTTGGGAAAAAGAGATTCCTTAGGGAAGGTGAAAGGGGATCAGATGCTATAGGCTGCCTCAAAATACCTATTCCCACCCCAGAGGCTGATCTTGTGTTGGGTCAAATTGCTGCCACAGAATCTGAATGTCCAGGTCCATTCTGAGTATACCTTTGTGGGCCTAGGATGGTATGAATCCTGGAGTCTCAAAGGCCAGTCAGTATTGAACTCAACCTGACCCCTCTGAACCAGCCAAGGCTGCTCTAGAGCCCAACTAGCTTCCAGAGGCAAGGAGAAAGGAACCAGAAGTGACATACACCCAATATAACAAGACAGTCTACTCCTGATTTCCTTTGCCTGTACCCAATCCCTTGTACTCAGCTCCAATCTTTGCTCACAGGAAGCAGCAGGGCACAGTAGCGGCTTGAGTCAAGTGAGGAATCCATCTGTTGCAGGGGGAACTCCAGGACCACGTGGCTCAGTACCTGCATCACCTCCTTTAGACTTATGTTATAGGCATACCTGCGGGGAGACTGGGGTGACACCAGGGCCTTCACTGGCCTTTCAGCAGGCTTAGAACTATGACTTTGATAGACACGGGAGAGGAATCCGGATGGAACAATATGGAAGGGGAGGGTTTAGGAAGGAGAAAGTCTATGCTGAGGCTAGAACTTAATAATGCTCTCCTTGCTCCAAATACTACTGGTCTTTCCATTTGGGATGTCGAAGGAATAGGTTCCTATTTGGAGACAAAACACTTACGAGAAAGCCTCTACCTTTCTGGGATCACCCCAAGGAGAACAGGGAGGGGCTGCTCTTACTTGAGAGAGTTGATTTCCAGGACGAGATTGTCACAAGAAATGTTCTCCTCTTTGCCCCGCTGTAGTGTTCCTAAAACTTCATTCTGGAACACTGAAATCAAAGCAAGAATAAGTTCATGGGCCAACATCATTCCAGAATACTCTAAGTCATCTAGTCTTGACTTGATACCAAACCCTTTCTGAGGAACATAAGCCTCTGGCTAGTTGATCCAGGCAGAGAATAAACTGGTCCAGCGCATTTCTCCCCTGTCCACTCACCTTTGATGTCATCCATCTGAGGGGAGCCTCCCCGGCTGTCCGGTTCCTCAGAATCCATACTTTGCTCACTTTCACTTTCACTCTCTTCTTCCATGTTGATCTTGAGTCCTGAGAAGCCATAATGGGTGAGGAAAAAGAAAAAAAGAGTCATTGACAGAGAGCAATATACCTGCCCTGTCTGCATGAATAAAGGAGTGAATAAGTAATGTGACTCTGAAGTATTCATTATCCTTCAAAATATTCCGATTCGGTAGGAGAAGGGCAGGCGTCAGGCCTAGCTCACCCCACAGATTCTGCTGCAGTTCCTCCTCTTCCTCCATGTTCATGCCTGCAGCTTTCCAGAGGTAGCCCTTGCCAGCGGCTCCTACTTCTGCTGGATTGTAACCTGGAAAAGGCAATGATCTATAGAGAGGGCCCCGCGGAAGCATCAATCCCTCCAGGAGGAAACACTGGTTCTTCTACGAGGCAGCGAGACACACAGATGCCCCACACCTGTCGAGTCTCACACCTTTCATCTTCACTTTGTCCTTTTCTTGGTCAGCCCCAGAATCATCACTGAACTCGCCATCATCTTCATCTTCCTCTGCATCTGGAGGGTGCAAAGAGATCACCGAGCCCTCAGGCAGCGTGATATTTGGGCCCACGACCACCTGGGGGAAAAAAAAAACACAGAACCACTAGGGTGTGGAGGAAAAGTGCATCCTGATAATAAGAGCAACTTTTTTTTTTTTTAAACTAAGGCTAGATGGCAAACGAAACCACTGGATTTGTTCTCTCAACTCAGACAGGATTATGTGTGGAAATAATGCCCCTTCTGGCTCAGTGTGACTGCCACGCGATTCAGGGCCTGTGCACAGTATAGATCAGGTCTCACCTGGGAAGTGAGGACACAGCGTGGTTTCAGTGTCACTCGTTCCTTGACCTCAGCATTGTCACAAAGCAGAGACTGATGGATCTGTGCTCCAGCCTCCACTCGAACACCCTGCCACAGGTAGGTCTGGTCCAGCACCACGTTATCACCTGGCTCAGGATAGGAAGGCCTCTGGGTCACTAAGGGTTACAACTGCAGAGCAGAGCCCTTCATAGAGGACAGGGCTGACTGACCCCAGCACAGCTCCCACCTAGCTCTCATTCCCCATCCCGCAAGTCACCAGAAACACCCACTCACCCCCTAAGCCCAGGCCTGAGAAGAGAAGATACTTCACCAAGTTTACAACAATTATAGACTACACACAGGGCTTAAGAACCCGAGAACCTTCAGGATTTCTGGGGACCCTCTGAACTCAAAAACCTTATTAGAATCATATCCACGTCTATAAGCAGAACCAAATAATTCCACCTCTTCTGGTACATTTTAGAAACTAAGTCTTTTTTTTCTTTTGAGACACGGTCTCACTCTGTCACCCAGGCTGGAGTGTAGTAGTATGATCATGACTCACTGCACCCTTGACCTCTGGGCTCAGGTAATCCTCCTGCCTCAGCCTCCCGAATAGCTGAGATTACAGGCACGTGCCATCATGCCTGGCTAATTTTTCTATCATTTGTAGAGAAGGGGGGTCGCCATGTTGCCCAGGCTGGTCTTGAACTCCTGGGCTCAAGCGATTCCCCCACCATGGCTTCCCAATGTGCTGGGATTACAAGCGTGAGCCACCATGCTCAGCCCCTAGAATCTGAGCCTTACTGTTGTTCTCGGAAAGGGGCAGTACTATTAGAGGCATCACATTCCTGCAACCAAAATGAGTTACCAAGAGGCCAACCAGGCAGTTATGGTAGACTCAAAAGAACACTGGACTTACAATCAGAATACCCAGATTCAGGTCCCACCATTATTACCAATGACCTTGGGCAAGAAAATCTTGTTGAGCCTGTTTGTTTATTTGTAAATTATGAGGATTAAATGAAACAATGTATATAAAAGCCCTTTGTAAACTGTAATGCGCTAAATAGATGTTGTTACTGCATGTTAATTATCTACTTGCTCCTGAATGTGACTACAGGGTACCCTGGAATGTGAAGTCATCCAATGAGAGGCTCACAGGCCACAAATTAAGGTATCGCTGTTTTCAAATCCCTGTTTCCTCCTTTCCTGAGGTAGCCACTCCAGTTCCTTATTCTCAGCGACTGTCCCTTGTGTAGCCATCCCTTGTGTTTCTGGAGACGTGGCACCCCCAGGTTCCTGTTCCTAGGATAGTTGGCTTAATTCCCCACCTGTGCTCACCAATGTGGCAGCCGGGGCCAATGACACTGTTGGTGATAAAGCAATTGCTGCCAATGACAGTGCCAGAGCCCAGGAGCACATTTTCCTCTAGGATGCTGCCATGGCCCAGGCTGACCTCAGGCCCTCGGTAGATGTTGTGCCGGGAATGAGTGCAACTCTGGGTGGTGCTGTCAGTGAAGTTCGCCTCTGGGGTGAGAGGGTAGACCCATCGGCGGATGACGTCAGCACAGACAGCTGAGTACATGTGTAGGTTGGAGACACGGGCACCATATTCCTTAGCTGTTACGTGCATGTGGATCTGGTTCCCTAGGATCTGAATGAGAAGGAAAGGGAGGTCACCTAAGCAAGAAAGACAGGAAGAATGCCCCCAAGTACAACTTTTCTAATCCCTGTAAGTTCCCCTCTGCCTCTCACTGCCACAAAGATTCTTCTTTGTGTACTGTTCCTCCTGCCCCCTGCTTTTCCTCCCTCCTAAGCCTCAATCAAATACAAAAAAGGATCAAAAGTTATCAGCATGAGATACAATCATAGCCTTCTCCTCTCTCCTAAAGAGGCATTGGAAGACTTTTCTCACCTCCTCATTCACTAAGAGACCTCGCACAAAGTCATCTCGAGTTTGGTAGTCAAAGTTGTCTGTAAACAGTTGCGCCACCTGTGGAAGGGAAGTGGCGTGGGCTAGAATTAAGTACTATTCTTTTTTTTTTTTTTTTGAGACGAGTCTAACTCTGTTGCCCAGGCTGGAGTGCAGTTGCATGATCTCAGCTCACTGCAACCTCCACCTCCTGGGTTGAAGTGATTCTCGTGCCTCAGCCTCCGAAGTCACTGGGATTACAAGTGTCCACCATCACGCCCAGCTAATTTTTGTATTTTTTTTTTTTTTTTAGTAGAGACGGGATTTCACTGTGTTGGTCAGGCTGGTCTTGAACTCCTGACCTCATGATCCACTCACCTCGGCCTCCCAAAGTGCTGGGATTACAAGCGTGAGCTACTGCGCTTGGCCAGGATTAAGTACTATTCTCTAAGAGCACAGATAATCCCCCAGAGACCCAGCAAACCCTATGACAGCTGGACATGGACCAGAATTCCAAAGAGACTCCCAGTGAGATACTGGAGACAAGATCTTTGCTTTACAATAGATTCTAAAAAAAAAAAAAGGCTGGGTGCAGTGGCTCACGCCTGTAATTGCAGCACTTTGGGAGGCCAAGGCAGGAGGATCACCTGAGGTCAGGAGTTAGAGACCAGCCTGGCCAATATGGTGAAACCCCATCTCTACTGAAAAATACAAAAAACAGCCGGGTGTGGTGGCGCATACCTGTAGTCCCAGCTACTTGAGAGGCTGAGGCAGGAGAATCACTGGAACCCAGGTGGCGGAGGCTGCAGTGAGCTGAGATCGTGCCACTGCACTCCAGCCTGGGCGACAGAGCGAGGCTCCATCTCAAAACAACAATAACAACAACAACAACAACAAAAACCCATGGTGGCTCATGCCTGTAATCCCAGCATTTTGGAAGGCCGAGGTGGTCAGATTGCTTGAGCTCAGGTGTTCGTGACCAGGCTGGACAACATGGCAAAACCCTGTCTCTACAAAAAAATACAAAAATTAGTGGTAGTGCACGCCTGTGGTTCCATCTACTCAGGAGGCTGAGGCAGGAGGTTCACTTGAACCCGGGAGGTTGAGGCTGCAGTGAGCAGTCATGGTGCCACTGTGCTCCAGCCTGGGCCACAGAGCGAGATCCTGTCTCAAAAAATATATATAAATAAAACTGAAAATAAGGCCAGGTGTGGTGGTGCATGCCTGTAATCCCAGCACTTTGGGAGGCTGAGACGGGTAGATTACTTGAGACCAGGAGTTTGAGACCAGCCTGGCCAAAATGGTGAAACCCCATCTCTACTAAAAATACAAAAATTAGCCAGGCATGGTGGTATGTGCCTGTAATCCCAGCTACTCAGGAGGCTGAGGCAGGAGAATCACTTGAACCTAGGAGGCACAGTTTGCAGTGAGCTGGGATCACACCACTGCACTCCAGCCTGGGCAACAGAGCAAGACTCTGTCTCAAAAAATAAAAATAAAAATAATGAAAATAAACAGGGAGAAGAAATATACCCTGGCCTTCTAAGGGGGCAATAACAGACCCACAGAGTTCTATTCTTTGGGTGTGCAGCCCCAGCCCTAAAGAGCTCACCTGAGGAGAACAGATGCTGATATGACAATCCAGTAAATCATATCGAACCTCCACTCCATCACTACTGCCCTGAAACAGGCTCTGTGGGGAGAAGTTACAAGGACTTTAATTTGTTTCTCCCACTGATGCCTGTCACTTCCCCACCTCAAAGGACCCCAGATATCCACACACCAGAGGAAATGAAAAACGCCGGAGACCCTGGGTCTTCTGAAAATGGAGAACCCTGTTTGTGGTACTATCCACAGCCACTACCACATTGTCTTCGTGGCAACGAGTTGGGTGGCTGGGGGATGACTCCTTGAAGATCATCGTCATCACAGAAACATTTTTTTCTAGCTTCCGTCTCAACCTATAAAGGACAGGAGGGAGAGAACTGCAAAAAAGCAGTCTCAGGGCTCTGCTGGTCTTTAACCCTTGTTCCTGTCATTTTCCCATCCTGACCTGTGTTCCTCAAGGGCTCTGGTGATATTGATGTTTGAGATGACATCCCCATACACCAGAAGGAAGTCAGAGCGCACCAAGGCCTTGGCATCAACATCACGGAGGACATCTCCCAGTGATCGATAGAGCTCTGATGTAATTATTCGAACCACATTGAGAGATGTAGGGCGGCACCACTTGGACTTCCTAAAGGAAGGGAGGGTGAGGGGAATGAGTATATCAAGCATAAAGATCATTTGAGCCTTCCCCATTTTTCACCCCCATTCAGCATTCATAGTCTTTCTCCATGGCTTTTTTGGGTTCTTGCCAGCGTCTTCAACTTCAAAGAGAATTATGAACTATAATGAATGCTTTCAGCATCCTGTGTCACCAGTCTTGTTTTATGGGTTAGGAAACATGGTTATTTCCTCTCCATACCTTGACCCCTTGTCCCTAAACATCAATTTGAACTCAAAATCCTGCTGAAGCCTAGGGTACACAAAATAGCCCGGGAACACACTTCATGTCAGCTTTCCCCTTCTGCAATCCATATAACATTTAGGAACTGTCTGATGGAGACCATGCTAATATCCTAGTCTTTATATCCTGGACTTCCATAAGCAATGTGATTCCCTAGTTTTCAAGATTTCAACAAACATGTAAGTGCTCACTATATGCTTGGGACTGAGCTAGGCAGTGGGAATACAAAGATGACAAGGAGCTCATTTATATCCTTGAAGGTGAGAACAAACAAGATTTAGAAACTCAGTGGGAAAACAAAGATGTTATCATTGTAACTTCCATACTGAAGCCATTAAATAAAAGCAAACTCCACTGGGACCAAACTTTATAATGAGATTCAGAAAAAACCCATTTATTCTTTAATCTTTGTCACAGAAAACCCAAGACAGACAGATACAAAGTTTCAGCTGCTCACCTCCTGATAAGTGTAGAAAATACCCTTAGAACTTACAATGACATCTAAGTAGACCCATTTTTCCCCTCTCACATTTCCCCTTAGTTACATTCATCCTGAAAAAACTGGAAAAAGATGACGAAACATGGAAAGAAAAGTTGCAGGGCCTTACAGTAAATGTTCTTTGATTTGAGCAGCTTTCCAGCAACAAAAGACAAATGTTTCTTGTACACCCGTGGCAGTCAGAAATTCCAGAGTGTAGTCAATTAATGCCACATTGGCCAGGGGCAAGAGGACCTGAAGGATACAAGATGAAAAAAACTTGAGGTCTCGAATCCCTTCGGGTACCCCACTGCAACAATTTTCACTCCTCTATTAGTATTTCCAGTGTAATTTTGCTGTATCTTTCCAATTCAAAGATAAACAGGTTCCTGCCTTTCATGTTCATGCCATGCTCTAAGCCTGAGTCTGAGACCTTGCAATTTGGGGATGGTAAGTACAGAATCTGTGTGCCTTGTATCAGACACAGAGCTGTGACAGAATGGCAGTTCACTGCTGGCAAAGGATAATACTGGAAATCAATCATATTTCCATAAATTTAAGCATTGCTAAGGCCTTCTTCCCCGTAAGATTTCCTTCCTTGATCCCTAAGTGTCCGAGGTTAGCCATCTCCCATCAATTTTCAAAAATGAACAGCCATTAGGCTTTTTCGAGGGAATTAGAGAGGATTTTCCTTAAATCCAATGCAGTTCCCTCTCTCTGAACTGACTGCTGAACGACCCAGCTGAGTCCAATACCCCATTGTCTAGACAACTCGGGGGCTGATGGCAATCGATCACTAAACCCATTTTGTCCTTTCGACAGATAGCACCGGCTATCATTAGAACCTGGAAGGAAAAAAAAAGTACACTGCCCGAGATCTAGCCCGTTCTTTTTAAGGCATATTACCGCCCTTTCAGAGGCAAAAGGTCGTTTCTTTTCACCTGAGCAACCGTCATTTGCAAGGTTAAAAGCGGCGCAGCCTCTTCTAGGGGCACTGAATCCCCGCGTGAAGGCTTCTCTCAAGCGCTGTTTCTACATTTAGCTCTCTTCATTCCTTTCAAACCCGAGGTGGACAACATTACGAATACCCAAATCTGCCGGCCACTAACTTGGTCAGCAGTCATCAGGGTTTAGACAGTCCCTCTGCCTCCGGTTTTAGGATAACAGCATAAACACAGGTCCTTCAAGGGCATGCTGTAGTAGTTAGCCGAAAGGATAACTTGCTCCAGCCCTGCCACCCTTCCTGCCCTCTGGCTGCTCGCGTGCGCGGCGCTCACCCGAGGCTGGTCCTTGGAGATGGGGAAGAAGCGGCGATCGAAGCTATCGGCCACCAGAACTGCTTGTAGGGGCGGCGGCGGTTCCCCCTCCGCCCCTCTGGCTCCCCCGCCACCGCTGCCTCCCGGCCCCGCGCCGCTGCGCTTGTTGGCCCGACTAACCACCACACCAGGCGGCGCCACTACAGGGGCCGCCATCTTCTTCTCTCACGGTCACCACTTCCGCAAGGAAGCTGACACCGCACGCAGTAGGGGACAAAAAGGATCTAGCACTTGAAATGCGATGGACTAATTAACGAAGGGAAGGAGACGAGGAGGGAGCAGTGCGCATGCGTCTTCCCCGGGAGCCCACAGGGGTCTGAGGTTGACACCGGAGGCGCGAGGAGTGGGGACGGGTCGCGGCTGTCCCAGCTCCTGGAGGCGCAGGGTAGGGGTGGGGTCCCATAAATGTCAGACTCGGTCTGCAAGTATCGTCGGCCTTCATTTGTAGGTGAACAAGCCGAGATTATTGCGGCGTGATAGGACTTGTGGTCGCCACGAAGGGGCCAGCTCCATCCGGAATCTGTAATCCTCCAGCAGTTTCCCCGCCACGCGCATGTGAAATATGTAGCCCTCCGTATTCATTCTAGAAACTTCTGGGAACCCAGCGCCTTGGGGAGATAGAACCGAGCCAGATGTTCCCCCGCTGCGAGGAACTCAGAACCTGCATAAATAGAGAAGGTGGCATATAGTAGGGAGACCAGTAATTCCATTGAGCGCTGATTTTGGGCCAGGCACGATACAAGCATTATCTCTGCAAAACATCTTATTCATTCGTTCAGCAAACGTTTCTTGAACTCTCAGAAGGATGAAGGAAGTTTACCCAGCTAGTAAGTGGAAGAACTGGTATTGGAACCCGATCTGTCTGACTGCAGAGTTCCACAGTCTTGCTGCCAAATTATGTGGAGATAACAATGACTATTTTATGTCATCTATTCATTCTTCCAGCCTATCAGCCTCCTGTGTCTTAAGCAGAGTGGAGACGGGGGTGGATCCAGGCACACCAGTAAGTTGTACTGGAGTTAAGCAGTAAGCTTTCTGGGCAGAGGAAAGTGCGGGCGTAAAGGTCCAAGGCTTGAAAAGGCGCAGCAGCACCTTTTTCTCTTTGGGGAAAGAAGCGGTGGCTGCGGGGAATAAACCCACTCTGCAGAGGGGCGGGGCCGTGGGAAAGCGGTGGAACGAGGCAGGAAGGCTGGGCGTCATTTGGGAGGCAAGGAGCTTTTCTGTAAGGCATAGCGCCCTTTCTGCACGGGACCTGTCCAGGTTCCACGCCACAGGCTTCTGCAGTTCTTGCAAACTGCTCCCATCCCGCCCCGCGTTGCACGTCGGGATTTGGAGTTCGCGATGCTGAGCGTTGTTTCCACGTGGCGATTCCGATTTGACCCGTCGTGCTCCGGCGCCCGCCTAGGGGGACCGAGGAGTCTGTCATTTCTTGCCTTGTTAGGGTGCGGAACGAAAACCATTTGATTTATCCTAGAAAAGGAAAGGATGAAGACAACTAAGTGAAAGTTTTCCATTAAATGAATGCAAGTTGTAGAAAAGGAATGTTCAGCTGCCCTACAAATCCAGAGGTAGAAATCGGGGAGGGGGGAAGGAATTAAATAGGACATAAACACACACACACACTCTTGCGGGGGTGTTTGGGTATGGAAAGTAGGTCCGATTGCAGAATTTATTTTAAATGATTCCCGCAACCTTGGGAAGTTGGGAAGTGGTGAATCCGCTGCCGAAAGGCATTTGTGCTTATGGTAAATCCAGGTCTTAAAATTCTGTAGACTGGTAGCTATATGGATATGATTTTAATAGACGAGTTTCAGGAAGACTCTCTCAAACAGTTTATTTTTGTTGTTGTTTAAAAACTTACTTGAAATATATTGGAAACCACATATACATAATCTCTCACACACACTACATAAAGAAGTAAAAATTCCTTTCCCCATTTCTTTCATCCTATCCAATTTGTAGAGTCATAACCATTCTTAATAATTTGCTGGGTATTCATTTCTTCCCTAAATTTATATATCTAGAACTAGAGCTAGAGTGTATGCCTACACACACACACACACACCCATACATATATATTCAAGCATAATATATGTATATCCACATGTATTCAAACACAGAATTATGTTTAGATAATTATGGTTATATGCTGGTATGCCAGAGCCAGACTGCCTGGCTTCGGTTCCAGGCCCTAGATGGATAGCTTTGGGCTACTCAGCCTCTCTATGCCTGGACTTCTTCATCTTTGAAACGGGATAATAATAATACTTATCCCATAAAGTTCTTGTGAGAATTAAATGAAATAATATATGAAAAGCCCTTAGAACAGGCATTGACACATTGTGAAGGTAATGTATTAGCTATTTTGATGATTATGCATTTTGTCTGCAACTTGATTTTTATTTAACATTTGAGGGGATGTAGACAAACATAGCCATTTTCAATGATTCCATAATATTCCATAGCACGAGTATACCATTGTTTATCCAACCATTTCTCTCTTGAGAAACATTGCAGATTTTTTTTGCAGTTTCTACGATTACAAATAATGCTGCAATAAACATCTTTCTACATATAGTCTTTATAAATTTGCATTTATTTCTTAGAATTTATTATTGAATTAGAGTAACTTGTTCAAATTGGATGCAATTCCCATAGCAGAGGATACATTGTTGAACTCACTGGCAAGCCTGATGAGACAATGGTGGAACTCATGGAGATATTGCTTAATTGCTCTCCCTGGACAATGTGTCATTTTGCACTTACACCAGCAATGTATGAGAGCACCTGTTTCCCCATAGCCTCACCAACAGAGTATTTTGTCAATAGTTTGGACTTTCTGCCAATCCATAAAGGAAAATAAGTGTAGTTTTAATTTGCATTTATCTATTTCAGTGAGGTTGAACATTTTTTCATATATTTGGTCAACTGCCAGTTCTGGTGCTTTTTCTTTTTTTTTTTCTTTTTGAGAGAGTGTCACTCTGTCGCCCAGGCTGGAGTGTAGTAGCATGATCTTGGCTCACTGCAACCTCTGCCTCCCAGGTTCAAGTGATTTTCCTACCTAGACCCCCCTGAGTGTCTGGGATTACAGGCTGATGCCACCACACCTGGCTGATTTTTGTATTTTTAATAAAGATAGGATTTCGCCATGTTGGCCAGGCTGGTCTCAAACTCCTGACTTCAGATGATCCACCTACTTTGGCCTCTCAAAATGCTGGGATTACAGGTGTGAGCCACCGCACCCAGCCTCTTTTTCTTTTCTTTTCTTTCTTTCTTTTTGTTTGGAAACAGGGTTGTGCTCTGTTGCCCAGGCTGGAGTACAGTGGCACAATCATAGCTCACTGCAGCCTCAAACTCCTGGGCTCAAGCAGTCCTTCTTCCTCAGCCTCCAGAGTAGCTGGGACAACAGGCACCTGCCACCACACCTAAGTTTTGTAGTTTTTGTAGAAATGGGGTCTTTCTGTGTTGCCCAGGCTAGTTCTGGTTCTTTCTCTGATTTTAGATTTCAAAATGAATCTTGAATATGAAATCAGTTTAGAATATAAGCTCTGTGGGCTTTCTGTTTATTTTATTCACTACTATAGCCCAGGTATCTAGAAGAGTAACTGGCACATGGCAGATGTTCACTAAATATTTGTTGAATGAATGACTGGTTGTTGCTAGTCAGTAACTGAGTATGTGATCAACTGTAGACAAACAAAAGTAATTCCTGACTCTCCCAAGGCTGAGGCTGTTTTTAAAAGATTATGATAAAAATACATCAAAACATAAAAGTTATCATCTTAACAATTTTTTAACCTTGGCATGGAAAATTGATCGAAGTTAGCCATTTTTAAGTAGTGTTACTTATGTTCACGTTGTTGTGCTACCATCACCACCATCCACCCACAGAACTCTTTTCATTTTGTAAAACTGATACTCTGGACCCATTAAACACAATCCTCATTTCCCACTCAGCCCAGCTCCTGGCAACTACCACGCCACTTTCTGTCTCTATGAATTTGACTGCTCTAGGTCCCTCATATAAGAGGAATCACATAGTATTTATTTTTTTGTATCTGCCTTATTTCACTTAGCATAATGTCCTCAAGGTTCATCCATATTGTTGCATGTTTCAGAACTTCCTTCCTTTTAAAGGCTAAATGATAATCCATTGGCTGTAGATACCACATTTTATTTATCCATTTATCTGTCAATGGACACTTCAGTTGCTTCCACCTTTTGCTATTGTGGATAATGCCACTACGAATGTGATCGTACAAATATCTGTTCCAGTCCCTGTTTTCACTGAAATAAATGGAACTACTGTATCATATGGTAATTCTACATTTAATTTTTTGAGGAATTGCCATACTTTTTTTCATTTTCCTTTTCTTTTTTTTTGTTTGTTTTTGAGATGGAATCTCACTCTGTCACGCAGGCTGGAGTGCAGTGGCATGATCTCAGCTCACTACAACCTCTGCCTCCCGGGTTCAAGCAATTCTCCTGCCTCAGCTTCCCTAGAAGCTAGGATTACAGGTGCACACCACTGTGCCTGGCTAATTTTTGTATTTTTAGTAGAGACGGGAGTTTCACTGTTTTGGCCACGGTGGTCTCAAACTCCTAACCTCAGGTGATCCACCTACTTTGGCTTCCCAAAGTGCTGGGATTACAGGCATGAGCCATTTTTTGAGACAGGGTCTTGCTGTGTCGCCTAGGCTGGAGTGCAGTGGCGCAATCATGGCTCACTGTAGCCTCAAACTCGTGGGCTCAAGCGATCCTCCTGCCTCAGCCTCCCATAGTGCTGGGATTACAGGCATGAGTCACCACACTCAGCTGCCATATATATATTTTTTACAGCAGACGCACCATTTTACATTCCCACCTGCAGTGAACAAGGGTTTCAATTTCTTCACATCCTTAGTAACACTTCTATTTTTGTTTTTCTTTTTTTTGAGACGGAGTCTTGTTCTGTTGCCCAGGCTGGAGTGCAATGGTGTGATCTTGGCTCACTGCAACCTCCGCCTCCCAGGTTCAAGCAATACTCCTGCCTCAGCCTCCTGAGTAGCTGAGATTACAGGCACGTGCCACCATGCCCAGCCAATTTTTCTATTTTTAGTAGAGGCAAGGTTTCACCATGTTGGCCAGGCTGGTCTCAAACTCCTAATCTCAAGTGATCCGCCCGCCTCAGCCTCCCAAAGTGCTGAGATTACAGGCGTGAGCCACTGCACCTGGCCTGTTTTCTTCTAACTTTAGGTGGCACTTTTCCCCTTCCAAAATTCTACTTATAAATATATTAAAATAATGGTAGGATATGTCCCCTTCAGGGCACCCTTGATACGTATACAAGAGCTGGCCTTTTCTAGGCACTGCTAAAGAGCCAGGGCTGTGGTGACAGGAAGCATTAAACTGGTGGAGCACCTTGAGGGTAAGTCTTGGGGCCTTTTGTGCTTCTCAGCTGGGCTCACTTGTTGCTTAGTGGACCAAGCTTGTTCACTTCTGTGAGTATCGTTTATTTTTCTAGTTACTTTGGGTCTGCAGTAGTAGTTAAGAGTTCTAAATATACTACGGGATAACTGAGGTCCGTGTCCTAGGTTGCTAGAAAATGACAGAAGAAATACAGTTCTGGACTAGACGCATGGCTCATGCTTGTAATCCCAGCACTTTGGGAGGCCGAGGCAGGTGGATTACCTGAGGTCAGTAGTTCGAGACCAGCCGGGCCAACGTGGCAAAACCCCATCCCTGCAAAAAAAAAAAAAAAAAAAAAAAAAAACCCAAAAAACAACAACAACAACAACAACAAAAAATTAGCTGGGCATGGTGGTGTGCACCTGTAATTCCAGCTACTTGGAAGGCTGAGGCAGGAGAATCTCTTGAACCTGGGAGGCAGAGGTTGCAGTGAGCTGATATCACGCCACTATACTCCAGCCTGGGTGACAGAGCGAGACTCTGTCTCAAACAAAAACAAAAACAAAAACAAACCAAAAAAACTGAGTTCTTCCCTGTTTTTGTTAGCATGTCCAGAGATATACCTAGTCTCCAGGATATAACAATTCTTTTTGTCTTCTAGGCTGAGGTTTGCGGGAAAAAAAATGTCTTTTAAGTTTTATCCATAGTTGAGTTGAAAAAGGTTGGGATTTTTCAAAAGAGACTTTACTCAAAATCCTAAGGGAAGAGAAGGGAGAAAAAATGAAAATAAAATCATTAGCAATAAATACACTACTTTGGCTGGGCCCTGCCTCATGAGAGGCCAGAGTGGCTTGTAGAGTTTGGCAACACCGCCCCCTAGAGGTAATTGCTGTCTGCGCTCCAACCTCCCCAACAATTGTTAGACTCTTGAGATCCCTGTTGATACAGAGCATTCCAGGATTGTGAAGTGGGAGCCAGCCACATCCATGATGTTCATGGAGACTAGAAGAGCCCTGTGGAAACAAATTTTACCTGGTTACACTGAGATCCAGACATGCACAGACCAGCCCTCTTGAAGAGAGCTTGAGCTTCCTGAATGGGGCTGGAATGGAGAGAGACAATGAAGTTCCTGAGACAGTATTGCCAGGAGAAAAAGGTGTGGCCGAATGGATCAGCCGAAACATCAGGGGCTTGAATCCAGAGGGAGGATGGGGTCTCGCTATGTTGCTCAGGCTGGTCTCAAACTCCTGGCCTTAAGCAATCCTCCTGCCTCAGCCTCCAAAAGTGCTGGGATTGCAGGTGTGAGCATCTGCACCTAGCCAACAATCATTTATTGTATATTTCACAGTAGCTAGAAGAGAAGGGTTGTAATGTTCCCAACACAAAGAAAGATACGGCCAGCTGCAGTGGCTCATGCCTGTAATCCCAACACTTTGGGAGGCCGAGGCAGGTGGATCACCTGAAGTCAGGAGTTCGAGACCAGCCTGGCCAACATGGTGAAACCCCATCTCTACTAAAAATAGCAATTTTCTGAAAGTCCTGCCTCCTGGGCTGAAGGAAGCTGCTCAGTTCCTGGCCCTCTCGAATGAATGGTCACCATGATAAGGGTCACCCAGTGCCAAGAGTTCCACTGTGGAAACTCCTTTCTAAACAGTTGACCAAGAGAAATAGCCAGTTTCCCCAATGCCTGGGCAGGAAGGAGTCCCTTAGTTTGGTGGGTTGCAGGTTAGCAACACTGTGGCACTTATTGTTGGCAAAACACCAAAGACAACAACAACAGAAAATCAGAAACAGCCAGAGAGAAAATATATACAGTATTACCTAAAAGGGAACAAAAATAAGATTGACTTCACTACAGCAAAAATGGAAGCCAGGAGAAAATGGCGTAACATCCTCAAGGCGTTGAGATCAAATAACGTCAACGCAGAATTGTCTTCCCAGAAAAATTATCTTTCTTTTTTTAAATTTATTTTTAGACTGGGCACGGTGGCTCATGCCTGTAATCCCAGCACTTTGGGAGGCTGAGGCAGGTGGATCACCTGAGGTCAGGAGTTCGAGACCAGCCTGGGCAACATGGCGAAACCCTGTCTCTACTAAAAATACAAAAATTAAATGGGTACGGTGGCATGCGCCTGTAATCCCTGCTACTTGGGAGGCTGAGGCAGGGGAATCACTTGAACCTGCAAGGCGGAGTTTGCAGTGACCCGAAATGGCACCACTGCATTCCAGCCTGGGCAACAAAGCAAGACTCCATCTCAAAAAAAAATTTTATTTAAAAAAATATTTCTTTCTTTTTTAATAGAGGCAGAGTCTGTCTCCCTATGTTGCCCAGGCTGGTGTTGAGCTCCTGGGTCAAGTGATCCTCCCACCTCGGCTTCCCAAAGTGCTGGGATTACAGGCATAAGCCATCATGACCAGCTGAAAAATTATATTTCAAGAACAAGGGTAAAATAAATTTTCAGATAAACAAAAATAGACAACTGATCATCGAAAGACCTTTACTGAGATCCAGACATGCACAGAACAACCCTCTTGAAGACAGCTTGAGCTTCCTGAATGGGCCTCCCAAAGTGCTGGGATTACAGGCATGAGCCACTGCAGCCGACCCTATCTTTCTTTGTGTTGGGAATATTACAACCCTTCTCTTCTAGCTACTGTGAAATATACAATAAATGATCGTTGGCTAGGTGCAGATGCTCACACCTGCAATCTCAGCACTTTTGGAGGCTGAGGCAGGAGGATTGCTTAAGGCCAGCAATCCTGGCCTTAAGATGATTAAGGAGAAGCTGATTAAGTGGAACAAAAATATAGTTAGATAGAAAGAATATGTTCTTGTATTTAATAGTACAGTAGGGAAATTATAGTTAATAATTTTACTATTTATTTATTTATATTTATTTTTTAGGCACAGAGTCTGGCTCCTTTACCCAGGCTGGAGTGCAGTGGCATGATCATGGCTCACTGCAGCCTTGAATTTCTGGGCTTAAGCAATCTTTCCGCCTCAGCCTCCTGAGTAGCTAGGATTACAAGCATGTGCCACCATGCCCAGCCAATTTTTAAAATTTTTTTGTAGAGATGGGGTCTCATCATGTTGCTCAGGCTGGTCTCAAACTCCTGGCCTTAAGCAATCCTCTGCCTCAGCCTCCAAAAGTGCTGGGATTGCAGGTGTGAGCATCTGCACCTAGCCAACAATCATTTATTGTATATTTCACAGTAGCTAGAAGAGAAGGGTTGTAATATTCCCAACACAAAGAAAGATAGGGCCGGCCACAGTGGCTCATGCCTGTAATCCCAGCATTTTGGGAGGCAGTGGCAGGTGGATCACCTAAAAATACAAAAAATTAGCCGGGTGCAGTGGCACATGCCGGTAATCCCAGCTACTGGGGAGGCTGAGGCAGGAGAATTACTTGAACCTGGGAGGCGGAGGTTGCAGAGAGCCAAGATCGTGCCATTGCACTCCAGCCTGGAAGCCTGGATGATAGAGCGAGACTCCGTCTCAAAAAAATATGTAAATAAATAAATAATAAATAAGTGAATAAAAATTATATAAAATTAAAAATTCAGTAATACAGTCACATTTGCCACATTTCAAGTGCCTAATAACCATGTGTGGCTAGTGGCTACTATATTGGACAATGCAGATGTAGAATATTTCCACTATTGCAGAAAGTTCTATTAACAGCACTGTTCAAAGATGTACCTCAAGCCGAAGGAGAAAAATTCCAGAACAAAGGTCTGAGATACAAGGTGAAAGTTCTAGTAAATAAAATGCTAAGCATGTGAGTAAATATAAACAAACATTGATGATGTAAAATAATATTAATGTCTAAGTTGGGTGGCTAAAAAAAGAAAATGCTAAACTACTTATACATGTTAAGTCAGACAGGAAGTGATTAGAGTTAAAAACATTCTAAGATCTTTTTTATTGTTCACATAAAGTCTGGACCAAGAAATAAAATTCAGCAATATATTGTTTACAAGAATACTCTTAAAACATAAGGACTCAGGCTGGGCTCGGTGGCTCACCACCTGTAATCCCAGCACTTTGGGAGGCCGAGGCGGGTGGATTGCTTGAGGTCAGGAGTTTGAGACCAGCCTGGCCAACATGGTGAATCCTCTACTAAAAATACAAAAATTAGCTGGGCGTGGTGGCACGTGCCTGTAATACCAGCTACTTGGGAGGCTGAGGCAGGAGAATCACTTGAACCCGGGAGGTGAAGTTTGCAGTGAGCCGAGACTGTGCCTCTATACTCCAGCCCGGGCGATAGAGTGAGAATCCATCTCAAAAAAAAAAAAAAAAGGAAAGAACGAAAAAATAAGTAATCGACGAATCCACTATTATAGTAAAACGTTTTAACTATATCTCAGTATTTGGTAGATCAAACAGATAAATGAATAAGGAAACAGAAGACTAGAATATCATAATTAAACGTCTTGATCTAATGAATTTATGTGGAACTCTGCATTCGTTAATTGGATAATATGCAGTCTTTTCAAATGTTTGGGGATTGTTTGTGAACATTATACATAATGCAGCTTGGCTAAGGGACCACATGGGCTCTGCAGTACAGCAGCACCAGGATGCTAAAGCATGCAGGCCTCTTGAATTTTTATATGAATTTTAGAATCAGCTTGTCAATTTCTGCAAAAAAAAAAAAAAAAAAAAAAAAAAGGCAACCAAAATTTTGATACAGATTGCATTGAATGTGTAGATCAATTTGGGGAGTAACGGCATCTTCACGGGATTTAAGCTTTCCAAATCTTAAACATAGTATATTTTATCTTTCCATTTATTTAGATCTTCTTTAATTTTTTTCAATAATGTTTTTTAGTTTTCAGTATACAAGTGTTGCACTTCTTTTGTGAAGTTTATCCCTAAATGCCTTATTTTTTTAAAAATGATTCTTAATTTTATTTTCAAATTATTTATTGCTAGTATATATATAAATACAATGCTTTTGGTTTGTTGATCTTGTGTCCTGTAACCTTGCTGAACTCATTTATTAGTTCTAGTAGATTGTTAGTGAATTCCTTGGGATTTTCTATTTACAAGATCATATCATCTGCAAACAGAGATTGCTTTACTTCTTCCTTTCAATCTGGATTCCTTTTTATTTATTTTTCTTTTTTTTTTTTAGACTGTTGCTCTGTCGCCCAGGCTGGAGTGCAGTGGTGAGATCTTGGCTCACCGCAACCTCCACTTTCCGTGTTAAAGTGATTCTCCTGCCTCAGCCTCCTGAATAGCTGAGATTACAGGTGCCCACCACCATGCTTGGCTAATTTTTGTATTTTTAGTAGAGAGGGGGTTCCACCATGTTGGGCAGGCTGTTCTCCACTTCCTGACTTCAAGTGATCCACCCACCTTGGCCTCCCAAAGTGCTGGGAGACATGAGCCACTGCACCCGGCCTGCCCTGAATAATGTTAAGTACAATGTCGTGTAGAGGTGGAGAGAATAAATATTCTTGTCTTGTTCCCACTTTTAGGGGGGAAAGATTCAATTTTTTGCCATTTGGTGTGATGTTAGCTGTAGATTTTTCATAGATGCCCTTTAACAGATTGAGGAAGTTATTTTTATTTTTAGTTTGTTGAGTGTTATTTTTTAATCACAAAAGGTTTTAGATTTTGTCAAATGCTTTTTCTGCAGCTATTAAAATGATCGTGTGGGTTTTGTTCTCTTAATATAGTGTATTACATTAATTGATTTTCTGATATTATACCAATCTTGTATTCTTGGGGTGAGTTCCACTTGTTCATTGCATATAATCCTTTTTATATGTTGCTGGATTCAGTTTGCTAGTATTTTTTTTGTTTTTTTTGAGACAGTCTCACTCTGTTGTCCAGGCTGGAGTGCAGTGGTGCAATCTCGGCTCACTGTAACGTCTGTCTCCTGGGTTCAAGTGTTTCTCCCACCTCAGCCTCCCAAGTAGCTGGGATTACAGGTGCACACCACCATGCCTGGCTAATTTTTTTTTTGTATTAATAGAAATGGGGTTTGCCATGTTGGCCAGGCTGGTCTCGAACTCCTGACCTCAGGTGATCCACTGGCCTTGGTCTCCCAGCGTGCTGGGATTATAGGCTTGAGCCACCGTGCCCGGTCTGTTTGCTAGTATTTTGTTGAGGATTTTTACGTCTATATTCATATAAGATATTGGTCTGTAGTTTCTTTGTTTTGAAATATAACATCTTTGTCTGGTTTCAGTATCTGGATAATAATACTGGCCTCATAGAATGAGTTGCAAAATGTTTCCTCTTCTTTTAATTTCTGAAAGAGACTGTGTAGAATTGGTATTAATTCCTCTTGAAGTATTTGGTAAAATTTACCAGTGAAGCTGTCAATGCCTATAGGAAGCTATTTCAAATTATTAGAATCAACTTAAGTTTATTTAACATTTTATCATGATTAGTGTGAAGTTATGCATCTTAATTTTTTTAATTGAGAGATTCCTTCTCTCTCTCTCTATAAACTTGTAATTTATGAAAAATGAAAAACCCATGTTTTGAAAAAGGTAACACTTAATGGCTCATATTAAAACTGTGATTATTCAGCAAGATAATAGGCAGTTTGAGAGTGAAAGGAATTTCTATATACTTTTAGATCTGTCTTAAGCATACCAAGCATAATTTGACCTAGTTGGTCAAATTATGGGTTTTCCCCATAATCTGGAAGACAACTTTGTCTACCATTTGGTCAAGAAACTAGAGTCAGGAAGAATGATGATATGATGCAGGGGAAAACCTCACCCCTGACATTGTAGGGGGTTTGGGGAAAAAAAAGGAGTGAAAAGAGGTTAAGAGAGTGGAAAGAAGAATGATGGTCAGGTCTGTGCCTTTGTTTCCTCTCTCTGGGTTCCAATTGAATGATGTGGACCAGTATTGAGGAAAAAGCTCGTCTCTCTTCGAGGCTGGTATAAAGATCAGAGCTTTACAGTCCTCTGAAGGAGCCCAGCAGATAGACTTCAAAAAGAAGCCTGTGAACTTGGGGAAAAGCTGCCTCTGTTTGCTGCTGTGGTCTTTGGACAGCCTGACTGGTTCATGTTGGAAGGCAGGGGAAATCGAACGAGTATGTTCAATTATTTCCATTCCCTGCGGATGGGAGAGGATTGCTACTTGCTCCTGGATTGACCTGGGGATGGAGGCATGCCCTCCATGTGCTTCAGCAGAATAACAGTGTTTCATCACTGGTTCATATAAGCAGCCTTGCCCAGGCCTCCACAGTTAAGTTGGTTTGCTCTTCCTCGAAAGAACCTTACAGTGTGACCTATACAGGTGCTGAGAGGACACAAAATTATGAGCAGGCAACGAAAACAATGGGGCCGGGCGCAGTGGCTCACACCTGTAATCCCAGCACTTTGGGATCCCGAGGCGGGTGGATCACTGGAGGCTAAAGTTCGAGACCAGCCTGGCCAACATGGTGAATCCCTGTCTCTACTAAAAAAATACAAAATTAGCCAGGTGTGGTGGCACATGCCTGTAATCCCAGCTACTCAGGAGGGTGAGGCACGAGAATCGCTTGAACCTAGGAGGCAGAGGCTGCAGTGAACTGAGATCGTACCACTGCACTCCAGCCTGGGTGACAGATACTCTGTCTCAAAAGGAAAAAAAAAAAGCTTACTGATTGTCAATCACATATACAAAATACCTTCACAGCAACATCTAAACCAGCGTTTGACCAGACAACTGGGCACGATAGTCCAGCCAAATTGACATTTAAAATTAACCATGTCAGGCCGGGCACAGTGGCTCACACCTGTAATCCTAGCACTTAGGGAGATTGAGGCGGGTGGATCACCTGAAAGGTCAAGAGTTCGAGACCAGCCTGGCCAACATGGTGAAACCCCTTCTCTACTAAAAATACAAAAATTAGCCAAGTGTGTTGGCAGGCGCCTGTAATCCCAGCTACTCGGTTGGCTGAGGTGGGAGAATCTTTTGAACCTGGGAGAATCTTTTGAATCTTTTGAACCTCACTGGGTTGCAGTAAGCCGAGATCGTGCCACTGCACTCCAGCCTGACAGAGCAAGACTGCGTCTCAATAAATAAAATAAAATAAAATAAAATAAAATAAAATAAAATAAACCATGTCAATGACCAATATGAATATTGAGGACAAGGGCTCCTTCTGAAGTAGGATTAAGAAAAGAGAGAAGATAATTTCTAGGACATGTGATTAGAACACTGAAAAGACTTCATGAGGCTGGGCGTGGTGGCTCATGCCTATAATCCTAGCACTTTGGGAAACTGGGGCGGGTGGATCACCTGAGGTCAGCAGTTCAAGACCAGCTTGGCCAACATGGTGAAACCCCATCTCTACTAAAAATACAAAATTAGCCAGGTACGGTGACATGCACCTGTAATCCCAGCTACTTGGGAGGCTGAGGCAGGAGAATCGCTTGAACCCAGGAGGTGGAGGTTGCAGTGAGCTGAGATCACACCATTGTACTCCAGCCTGGTGACCGAGCGAGACTCCATCTCAAAAAAAAATAAAATAAAATAAAATAAAGAACTGCCTGAACAGAAAAAGAATAGATGGAAGAGAGTAAGTAGAGTGTTACTTATATCCTAGAAAAAAATTCCCCAAACATAAGAAAGATTTAAATATTCATATTGAAAAAGGTCACCGAGACACAGAAAGGATTAGTGAAAACGCACATTTAGACATAACCTAGTGAAATTCAAGGGTCTGTAATCGCCAGTGGGGTCACCTTGCCTGCTGCCTAGACAGAGCCAACTTATCAAGACAGGGAAATTGCAATAGAGGAAGAGTAATTCATGCAGAGCCTGCTGTGCGGGACACTGGAATTTTATCAGCCTCCCTGAGCATTCGGGGATCAGAGTTTTTAAGGACAACTTGGTGGGTTGGGGGAAACCAGTGAGCCGGGAGTGCTGATTGGTCAGATCAGAGATGAAATCATGGGAAGTTGAAGCTGTCCTCTCGTGCTGAGTCAGTTCCTGGGTTGGGGCCACAAGATCAGATGAGCCAGTTTATTGATCTTGGTGGCCAGCTGATTCATTAAGTGCAGGGTCTGCAAAATACCTTAAGCACTGATCTTAGGAGCAGTTTAGGGAGGGTCAGAATTTTGTAGCCTCCACCTGCATGACTCCTAAACCATAATTTCTAATCTTGTGGCTAGTTTGTTAGTCCTATGAAGGCAGTCTAGTCCCCAGGCAAGAAGGAGGTTTGTTTTGGGAAAGGGCTGTTATCATTTTTATTTTATTTTATTTTATTTATTTTTTAATTTTAATTTTTTTTAAATTTTTGTCTATTTATTTATTTTTGAGATGGAGTCTCCCTCTGTTGCCCAGGCTGGAGTGCAGTGGTGCAATCTTGGCTCACTGCAACCTCTGCCTCCTGGGTTCAAGTGATTCTCCTGCCTCAGCCTCCCAAGTAGCTGAGACTACAGGTATGTGCCACCATGCCCTGCTAGTTTTTGTATTTTTAGTACAGATGGAGTTTCACCATATTGGCCAGGCTGGTCTATTATTTTTATTTTTATACAGGCATGAAACACTGTGCCCGGACCATACTGTACCTTTTGATATTTGTACCTTATATGTATAGTACTCTTGCAAAAATGAATCAAGAATTAATGAAAGAGATGTGCAAAAATATACTAGGCAGAAGCAAGATTTGCAACACTATCCTACAAATGGAACTCATGTTCAAAACACATTGAACAGAACAAATAGTGACAATATATGAGGATAAAATCAGGCACAATTCAAGAAGATATAATAACCATACACTTTTATGCATCAAATAACATAGCTGTCAAGCATATAAAAGGAAAACTACAAGTACCCAGAGAACATGGTTAAAATACTTTTGAACTTTAACAGACCATGTAAACAAAAATAAGCTATGATATAGAGGATTTGAATAATGTAATAAATAAGCTCTATTTAGTAGATGCATATATAGAGAATATATGCTTTTTAAAAAAAAGACAGAACACCTAAGAACACAAATATATACTTTTTAAATGTCCTGAAACAAAGCTTGTTACAGAACCAATCATGCATTCAGCCAGAGAAAAAGCTTTTTTTTTTTTTTTTTTTTTTGAGACAAAGTCTCCCTCTGTCTTCCAGGCTGGAGTACAGTGGTGTGATCTTGGCTCACTGCAACCTCCACCTCCCGGGTTCAAGTGATTCTTCTGCCTCAGCCTCCCGAGTAGCTGGGACTACAGGCATGCACCATCACGCCCAGCTAATTTTTGTATTTTTAGTAGAGACGGGGTTTCACCATATTGGTCTGGCTGGTCTCGAACTCCTGATCTCGTGATCCACCCGCCTTGGCTTCCCAAAGTGCTGGGATTACAGGCATGAGCCACCGTGCCCGGCCAAGAAAGCTTTATAAATCCAAAAAGGTTTAAATTTATACACCATGCTCTCTGATCATAAACCAAGAAACTAGAAATTAACAATGAAAAGATAACAATAACAAAAATCCCTTATCCATGGATATGAAGACACATTCTCCCAAATAGCCTTTATTTCTATTTTTATTTTTTTTGAGACAGGGTCTTGCTTTGTCGCTCAGGCTGGAGTGCAGTGGAACAATCAGAACTCACTGTAGCCTTGATCTCCCGGACTCAAGCAATCCTCCCACTGCAGCCTCCTGCACAGTGGGACTACAGGCGTGTGCCATACATGCCTGGCTAATTTTTTTTTTTTTTTTGTAGAGATGGGGTCTCACTATGTTGCCGAGGCTGGTCTTGAACTCCTGAGCTCACACAATCCTCCCACCTCATCCTCCCAAGGTATTGGGATTATAGGCATAAGCCATTGCATCTGGCCCCAAATAGCCTTTATATCAGAGAGAATTAAAACAAATTATGAATTGTCTACAAAGTAATGAAGAGGAGATCACCTTATTCTAAAACCTATGGGATACAGCTTAAGCTGTTCTGAGTAAAATCAATAGAAAGACTGAGAACACTTTAATGGAGAATTCAACTTGGAAAACCAGAAAAAGAATAACATGAAACATAATAAATTAGGAGAGTGCTAAAATGAGATCAGTACAAGATAATGGAAAAGATAAATCAAAAGAATCTACTAGTAAGAAAATATGTCTGAAAACACCTAAGAGAATTAAAACTTCTCAAACCTAACAGTTGTCACTTCAGTCTTGGGAGAGAGGATCATTCCTGATGACATCGAAGCTTCATCACAATCAAAGAGTCAAAGAAATTTACAGGTTCTGTTTGAAAACTATCAGTTCTGGTTAGTTTTCTTTCTTTTTTCTTTTCTTTCTTTTTAATGGAGTTTCACTCTTGTTGCCCAGGCTGGAGTGCAATGGTGCGATCTTGGCTCACTGCAACATCTGCCTCCCGGGTTCAAGAGATTCTCCTGCCTCAGCCTCCCGAGTAGCTGGTATTACAAGCACACACCACCACACCCAGCTAATTTTGTATTTTTGGTAGAGATGTGGTTTCTCCATGTTGGTCAGGCTGGTCTCCAACTCCTGACCTCAGGTGATCCACCCGCCTTGGCCTCCCAAAGTGCTGGGATTACAGGTGTGAGCCACCACGCCCAGCCTCTTTCTTTCTTTCTTTCTTTTGATAGAGTCTCACTCTGTCACCCAGGCTGAAGTGTAGTGGCAGGATCTTGGCTCACTGCAACCTCCGCCTCCCGGGCTCAAGCGATTCTCCTGCCTCAGCCTCCTGTGTAGCTGGGATTACAGGCGTGCGCCACCACCTCTGACTAGTTTTTGTATTTTTGGTAGAAACAAGGTTTCACCATGTTGGCCAGGCTGTTCTCCAACTCCTGACCTCAAGTGATCCACCCCCCTCGGCCTCCCAAAGTGCTGAGATTACAGGCATGTGCCACTGCTGCCCAGCCAAGTTTCTTGTATTTATTTATTTATGTATTTATTTTTATTTTTACTTTTTTTGAGACTAAGTTTCACTCTTGTCGTCCAGGCTGGGGTGCAGTGGTGCGATCTCCACTCACTGCAACCTCCACCTCCAGGGTTCAAGCGATTCTCCTGCCTCAGGCTCCCAAGTAGCCAGGATTACAGGCGTGCATCACCACGCCTGGATAATTAATTAATATTTATTTATTTATTTATTTTGAGATGGAGTTTTGCTCTTGCTGCCTAGGCTGGAGTGCAGTGGCGCAATCTTGGCTCACTGTAACCTCCGCCTCCTGAGTTCAAGCAATTCTCCTGCTTCAGCCTCTGGAGTAGCTGGGATTACATGCACCCACCACCACGCCCTGCTAATTTTTTGTATTTTTTGTAGAGATGAGGTTTCTCCATGTTGGCCAGGCTGGTCTCTAATGCCTGACCTCAGGTGATCCGCCTGCCTTGGCCTCCCAAAGTGCTGGGATTGTAGGCATGAGCCACCACGCCCGGGTGGTTAGTTAAGTTTCTACCTTACGACCTGACAAAGAACCAGAAATCTCTGCAGAATGATTTATTGGGCAAGTCAGCAGACAGAAGAGGTATAGTCTGCTATGCAGATGACGTAAGGGGGACCTAGAACCATATGGTAGGACTGAAGGAAGCCAACAAAATGCAGGAACAGGGAGAAATGTCTGGGATTGGAATTGATCAGCAGGACTGGATTGGGATACATGGAATACAGCAGAGACTCAGTCATCTTTGGGGATATGATAGTTGGTACTCAGGAAACAGGGGAGACCTGGCCAGTCCCTGGAGGCAAGAGAAGCTCCAGACTGAAGTTCGCAGGTGAGCACCTGCCTAGGTGTTCCAGAGGCATATGATGGTGACGATGGAGGAGGCCATGAAGAGCAGGTAGAGGCGGAAGAGCAGGGTATCCATCACGTGGCTGAACTGCACCCACAGCTCCACCGAGTGCTGCTTCTGGGCCTCGTGTTCCCGCTGGGCCCTTGTCCATTCTGAACCCCCTGTCAGCTCTGCCTCCCCAGGGCCTGGCATCTGCCCTGCTGATACCTCTGGCTCCTTCACACCTACAGAAAGACAGAGACTCAGCCATGGGCTGCAAATGTCACCGGTGGAGGGAGGGAGACAGGGAAGGAGGCAGGAGCAGAGAAGTGGAGGTAGGGGAAGAGGAAGTGTGACTTCCCTCACCAGGCAGGTGGGTGGGGGTGAGACCCAGGCCCTTATTTCCCTTCTGGGGCGCAGTGGGACAGCATCTCCCTGGGCTGGTGCAGTGCAGCAGCAGACAGTGGAGCCACCGAGGCAGGGGTGGGGGCTGGGTGGTGGCCACGTGCAGCAGATGGGTGATGAAGATGGTCTCCAGCAGGCTGCCCACCATCAGGGACAGGCACAGGGCGAAGTAGACACCTGGAGGGAAGGGGGGCCTGGTGAGGGCCAGAGGCACCACCTAGAATTTCTTTCTTCTCTTCCAATCCCACCCTGGCAGGCATATGGCCTCTTTTTTCCAGTATACCTCCCTTCCTGAGTTAGTTCCCACCCTTCTCTTCCAAAAGGTGGGAGGAGCCATACCGATGAGGGGGGTGCCACAGGTGGGGAGCAAGTCACTCATCATGAGCAGGAAGACGTTGTAGCCCAGCAGGAGCGTTATCTTGAATGGGACACGATTCCCACTTTTCACTGGCAGGTAGAAGCTGAGGGCATCGATGGTAACCAGAAAGCCACTAGGCACAAGAAGGTTTATGACATAGAGGCTGGGCCTGCGCCTGATGGCCACCTGGTAGGGTAGGAGAGGGCGGTAAGTAGTTATGGGGTCAGAGGAACCCTCAAATCCAGGAAAAGCAGTGATAGTTTCTGTCTCTGCCTTTTTCTTTGGCCTGATAGCACCCTGGGATCTGGAGCTGTGTGGAATGCAGCTTTAGAATCTGATATAGAACCGGCGAAGAGACAGTTAGGCCAGAGCTCTGAGCTTTAGGATGGAGAATGAGGCTGGGAAGCCAGGAGAGAGGGTAACATTGGGAGACCCTGAAACTTGGGAGATACACATTTGATGGACATTCTAGGCAAGGGTAAAAGTGTGGGAGGAAGGAAAGAGCAAGAGCCTCCAAGCTCACATAGAACACGATCTGATCATACAAGTTGCCTCCCCTGGACAACTTTGCGGTGGCCTTGCTGATGCCCAGGAGCTCCCATTCTCCATGGGTCTGAAGGATGTTCCGGGATGCATCTGTTATTTCCCACACTTCTTTCTCCATGTCCAGCAACATGCTGTCCACTGAAAATAAGAACCATCTGAATCATTTTTTAAGGATATAGTTTCCTGGTGGCTCAACTGCACTCTTTTTCCATCCTTTCTTTCAATAAATATTTTCGAGTGCCTCCCACATGCCAGGAAACTTGCCAGGAGCTTGGGATGGTAAGGAACAAGACAGACTTGGGTTCTGCCTTTATGGAAAATATTTTAGCATCCATAGAGCCTTATTCTTCTCCCCACCCATACTCCTTGGTCACCATTTACTCATAGTTTCTTTATATTTGTTGGTTGCTCTCATTCACCCCATCCCTGAGACCCCACTGCAACTTACCTGTGTAGAGGAATGAGCTGAAGGTGAGTGTGCAGTTCTGCTGGTCAAAGGGGAAGTAGAAGATGTCCAGGTTGCAGATACTGTCCACCTTCATGGGTTTCTTATACCTGATGCGACCTTCATTACTTACATATGCTGTGAGGTCTTTTGGGGTCTTATCCACATCCATGCTGGAGGAGAGATAAGGCAAGAGGCAGGTGCTGCAGTTTCTCTCTCTCTCTCTCTTTTTTTTTTTTTTTTGAGACAGGATCTTGCTCTGTCACCCAGGCTGGAGTAGAGTGGCGTGCTCTCAGCTCACTGCAACTTCCGTGTCCTGGGCTCAAATGATCCTCCTGCCTCAGCCTCAGCCTCCCGAGTAGCTGGGACTACAGGTGCACCACCAGGACTGGCTAATTTTTTTTTTTTTTTATTTTAAGAGGTGAGGTTTCACCATGTTGCCCAGGCTGGTCTCAAACTCCTGAACTGAAGTGATCCACCCACCTTGGCCTCCCAAAGTGCTGGGATTACAGGCATTAGCCACTGCGCCTGGCTCAGTTTCTCTTCTTATCTCTCTGGTTGTTTCTTAGCCATCTAAAGACCACTTACAGTGGCCCCAATGGTAAACTGTGATCTCTGTGGCTACCAGGAGGTGGGACTTCCCTCTGACCAGCCCTTGATACGCACAGTTCAATGATGAAAATGTCTGGGAGCCACAGGTTCTTGGCGGCCATACTCATCTTCGTGATGCCCTCACACTCCTCTGGGTTCCAGCTGATAAATGGGTTATCCCAAACCTAGAGCCCAGGTGGAGGAGAGGTGAGTGTCCTGCCTTTGAATTTCTTCTTTAAAAAAAAAGTTACGAAATACTTCAAGCATCTAGAAAAATATATAAAATGCTATGACAAACATCTAGGTATTTACAACCCAACTTTGTGGCATTAATATTTTATTAAATTTACTTGTTTTTCAAGAAATGAGAATTATAGATAAAATCGAACCTGCCTGGGACCATTCTTCATAAATTTTGATCAGCCAGCTCTGGTGGTCTGGGAACCACACTTTGAGACTGAGGTTAGGTGATTGTATTATCTTTCTCCAGCTCTTTCCTTCCTTTCCTCCAAGCAGGCTTTTCTTTTTTTCTTTTCTTTTTCTTTCCTTTTTTTTTTTTGAGATGGAGTCTCGCTCTGTCACCCAGGCTGGAATGCAGTGGCGTGATCTTGGCTCACTGCAACCTCCGCCTCCCGGGTTCAAGCGATTCTCCTGCCTCAGCCTCCTGAGTAGCTGGGATTACAGGTGTGTGCCACCACTTGGATAATTTTTTTTTTTTTTTTTTTTGAGACGGAGTCTTGCAGTGTTGCCTGGGCTGGAGTGCAGTGGCACGATCTCGGCTCACTGCAACCTCTGCCTCCCGGGTTCAGGCCATTCTCCTGCCTGAGCCTCCCGAGTAGCTGGGACTACAGGCGCCCGCCACCACGCCTGGCTAATTTTTTGTATTTTTAGTAGAGACGGGGTTTCACCGTGTTAGCCAGGATGGTCTTGATCTCCTGACCTCATGATCCACCCGCCTCAGCCTTCCAAAGTGCTAGGATTACAGGCGTGAACCACTGCGCCCAGCCACCACCCGTCTGATTTTTTAATATTTTTGGTAGAGATGGAGTTTCATCATGTTGGCCAGGCTGGTCTCGGACTCCTGACCTCAAGTGATCCGCCTGCCTAGGCCTCCCAGAGAGCTGGGATTATAGGCGTGAACCACCAAGCCCAGCCATCAAGCAGGCTTTTCAAGTTGGAAATTCAGTTCATTTACTTTTATTTCCCCCCATCCTCCCACACACCTTGTTTTCTTATCAATGCAATTAAGATATAAATTCTCCACTGGGTTATGCTTTGACTACATTCCACAGATTTTCATATGTATAATTTTCATTTCTAATTACTTCATAATTTCTACTTAATTGCTTTATTTTCTCTTTTGCCTCAAATATTTAGAAGTTTAATTTTAAATTCCCAAGAAACAAGGTTTTCTTTTTTTTTTCTGTGATGCAGTCTCACTCTGTAGCCAAAGCTGGAGTGCAGTGGTGCGATCTCAGCCAACTGCAACCTCTGTCTCCCCAGCTCAAGCGATTCTTGTGCCTCAGCCTCCTGAGTAGCTGGGACTACAGGCATGTGTCACCACGCCTGGCTAATTTTTTGTATTTTAGTAGAGACGGTGTTTCACCATGTTGCCCAGGGTGGTCTTGAACTCCTGAGTTCAGGCTATCCACCAGCCTCGGCCTCCCAAAGTGCTGGGATTACAGGTGTGAGCCACTGTGCCCAGCCTTTTTTTTTTTTTTTTAATTACATTTTAAGTTTTAGGGTACATGTGCACAACATGCAGGTTAGTTACATATGTATACATGTGCCATGTTGGTGTGCTGCACCCATTAACTCATCATTTAACATTAGGTATATCTCCTAATACTATCCCTCCCCCCTCCCCCCACCCCACAACAGGCCCTGGTGTGTGATAGGGTCTCACTCTGTTGCCCAGGCTACAGTGCAGTGGCACAATTATGGCTGACTGCAGCCTTGACATCCCGGGCTCAAGTGATCCTCCCATCTCAGGCTCCCCAGTAGCTGGGACTACAGACGTGAAACACCATACCGAGCTAATTTTTGTATTTTTCTGTATTTTTTTTAGAGACAAGGTTTTGCCGTGTTGCCCAGGCTGGCCTCAAACTCCTGGGCTCAAGCAATCCACCCACCTTGGCCTCCCAAAGTGCTGGGATTACAGGCATGTGCCACTCTGCCTGGCGTTGATACCTTTTTGTGGTTAAAAATGTGGTCAGTTTTGGGGAATACTCTATGTGTGTGACAAAAAGTTATGTATGGTCGTTGATACAAAGTTTGACATGTTTATTAGACTAAGCTTCTTAATTGTGCTGTGAAAATCACTATATATTTACTCCTTTTCTACTAGATTTTTGTTTTGTTTTGTTTTGTTTTTGAGATAGAGTCTCACTTTGTTGCTCAGTCTGGAGTGCAGTGGCGCGATCTCGGCTCACTGCAACCTCCACTTCCCAGGTTCATGTGATTTTCCTGCTTCAGCCTTCCAAGTAGCTGGGATTACAGGCGCTCACCACCATGCCCAGCTAATTTTTGTATTTTCAGTAGAGATGGGGTTTCAGCATGTTGGCCAGGTTGGTCTCAAACTCCTGATCTCAAGTGATCTGCCCACCTTGGCCTCCCAAAGCGTTGGGATTACAGGCGTGCCTAGCCTCTCCTTGATTTTGAAAGCAGTGTATTAAAGCCCCTCACCATTATGGTCGATTTTTCAATTTCTCCTTCATGTGTTTCAAACCAATGTTAGGGACATAACTCATAATTATTATATCTTTGTTTAAAATCCTTTTTGACTGTAACTGTAGGGGGAGAATAAAGTGTTGTCCATACCATTTCCAGCCACAGGAACGATGACAAGAGGTGCATCTGTTCATTCTGCCAAAAGAATTTCCTATTTCCATCATGTTGCCAGTAAGAAGTCTGTTCATCTCCCCCACTTCCCATGCTTGTTTACCAACTCCCAAGGTATATAAAGGGGATATGTGATCAAGGACAAAAGCTCTATCAAAACAGATGTGTTAGGCTATGGACAGGAGAGTTCACAGCAGGGCGGGAGTAAAGTAGTCCTTCTCAACCCTCGCTGTATATGAGAACAACTCGAGAAGCTTAAAAATATCGATCTGGCCGGGTGCGGTGGCTCATGCCTGTAATCCCAGCACTTTGGGAGGCTGCAACAGGCAGATCACTTGAGGTCAGGAGTTTGAGACCAGCTTGGCCAACATGGTGAAACTCCATCTCTACTAAAAATACAAAAATTAGCCGGGCGTTGTGACGCATGCCTGAAATCTGAGGCAGATTTCAGGAGAGGCTGAGGCAGGAGAATCACTTGAGCCCAGGAGGTGGAGGTTGCAGCGAGCCAAGATTGTGCCATTGCACTCCAGCCTGGGCAACAGAGTGAGACTCCATCTCAAAAAAACAAAAACGAGGCTTGGGTTTCATCCAATCAAAACCTCTGGAATTAGAACCTGGTCACTGGTATATAGCCAGAGTGAGAAGAAAAGATTCTCTTCCATGTGCTGTTATACCTCACCCTGCTGCACTGGACAGAACTTCTTTGAGATCCCCATGGCAGGCAAATGCCATCCAGCAGTGGTGGAGGAAGCAGAAATGTGGATAAGGGCTTTGGGGGGCCACCTTGCCAGGGGCTGGAAAAAGGTTAAGGACACCAAGGAGGGCTAGAGGGGTCAGCACTCACCACATCTAGGATGGCAGACATCGTGAAGGAGATGTTGACTTGGGTGGGGACGCTGATGTTGGTGGCCGGACGGAAGGGCTTTCTATTAAACATTGAATTCAGAGCAGTGGGATCTGCCCCGTGCTGGCCAAACCCTGAGCAATTGATGGTGAAAGTAACGCCCCTTCCTGTAGTGGACATCGAATGTGTGAGATGAAGGAGAGCAACCCTGTGCTGCATATATGAGAGGGGCCCCAAGGCAGGGCCTGGAATCGCCAGTGATAAAATGAAAGCAAACATTTGTTGAGCATTGGCTATGTGTCAGGTATATTCTAAGCCCTTTAAAAATGGATTACCTTATTTAATCCTCCCAATCCCCTATCAGGTAGATACTGCTTTACCCTCATGTAATAAACCAGGTGCTAACTAAGGTGCAGTAAGAGGAAGTAACTTCCTACAATCAGACAGCCAATAAAAGGCAGAAGCCGGACTTGTTCTGAACCCAGGTTTGTCTGCTGCTGCTTTGCTACACGTCCCCAGGGATGAGATGAAGAATGGGGAGGGGATCACCGAGAGGGGTCCAGACGCTGGGCTCTTCCTTCCGAGGCCCGGGAGGATGGGGTGAGCTGGAATGCAAATTCTGGAAGCTAATGTGGCAAAGCTGAGCTACAGCTACAGCCTCCTTTCTAATATTTCTGTCTCCATGCAAAGCATGCCCAAATCTGTATGCAAACTGAGCCTGGAATGTTGATAGTCATCCGATAGGATTACAGTCCCGGGGCCCCAGAGAGAACACACCTGTTTTCACCCTGACTGCCCCAACCTTCCTTCTTACTTGACTTTACCCAACTCTATCACCAGCGTTCTAGTTTGAGGCTTTAAAAAAGTTTTATTTTATTTTTAATGAACATACAATAATTGTGCATATTTCTTAGTTTGGGGTTTTTGGGGGTTTTTTTTGAGACAGTGACTCTGCTGCCCAGGCTAGAGTGCAGTGGCGCAATCACTGTGGCCTCAGCCTCTGGGCTTAGGGGATCTTCCCACCTCAGCCTCCCAAGTAACTGTGACTACAGGTGCTCCCCACCACACTTGGCTAATTTTTAAAAAAATTTTTTGTAGAGACGGGGGTCTCACTATATTGCCCAGGCTGGTCTCAAACCCCTGGGCTCAAGTGATTCTCCCACCTGGGCCTCCCAAAGTTCTGGAATTATAGGTGTAAGCCATCATGCCTAGCCACATAGCTATTTTTAGAAGTGTGGGTGGGTTTTTTTTTATTTCTTTTTTAAATTTTTAAATTTTTTTTAGATGGAGTCTCACTCTGTCGCCCAGGCTGGAGTGCTGTGGCGTGATCTTGGCTCACTGCAATCTCTGCCTCCCAGGTTCAACCGATTCTTCTGCCTCAGCCTCCCAAGTAACTGGGATTACAGGCACCACCACCACATCAGGCTAGTTTTTGTATTTTTAGTAGAGATGGGGTTTTACCATGTTAGCCAGGCTGGTCTTGAACTCCTGACCTCAAGTGATCCGCCTGCCTCGGTGTCTCAAAGTGCTGGGATTACAGGTGTGAGCCACCTCACCTGGCCTGTCTTACCCTCTTCTAACTAATAATTTTAAAAATTTTTCTACTGGTGAAAATTTGTTGAAGGAGCAACAACTTGGAATGAGAGAGATGGTTGATAATCCCTGTGCCAAGGACATTGAGCCTTATCCATTCCCAACGTCACAGCGCTTTCCAGGCAAATTCTTAAACCACTCTAGGAGCAGTGAATATTCAATTGTCAGCCCCTGTGTGCAAGTGCCCAGAGGAACTTTCATAACCATTTATACTGCCTAGACCAGGTGTACAATTTGTGTCTCTTCCCTGTGCTGGCATTTAAAGTCACCTCTGGTTCAGTCCTCTCCTGTGCCTCCTTATCCAAAGTCGTGGAATAATCTAAGGAGGAGAGATGGCATTTATTGGCACTCTTACCAAGTGCCAGGCACTGTGCTTCCCTCCTTCTCTTACTGAATCCTCACAACCCTGCAAGGTAGGCTCTGTTTTACAGATGAGGAAACCAGAGCTCAGAGAAGTTAAGCAGTGCATCCAAGTTTATAAAACTAGCAATGTGAGACACCAAGATTCAAAGCCAGGTCCACCTGTCTCCAAATCCCATGTTCTTGTCTCTCTACCATGCTGACTCCCTGGAAGAGAAGCACATTCTACTTTCACCCTTGACCTGCTGCCTTCTGGCACCTTAGCTAACCTAGAGCTCTTGGATCCAGTAGGTGGATGGGGAAATTATGGCTAAAGGAGATGGGCACTTTGCTACAATGGTTTGGGTTTCATACCTGTAGAGAGAAAGAATTACTCCTGTGGATAGATAGATGGATGGATATAGAAGCTAAATACAGGAGAAGACAATCGTGGATGGTTGTCTTCCATGTAGAGTACCAATGGGGAAAAGACAGACTTTTCAAGTAGTATTGGGAAACTGGATATCCATATGTGAAAGGATAAAGTTTGCAGGTGTTGAACTCTATTTTTCGAGAAGAAAAATGAAAGTGCTCTTGTGTGGCATGTAACTGGAAGGGGATTTTCCGTCTTTCAGAAAAGGAAAGTCTGTGGGCATCATGGTAATGTAGCTATGAAAGATCTCTATCCATCTTAGACAATCTCTAGGAGTTGGAAATTTGAAAAAAGTTCCTAGATGTTCTGCTAGGGAGAGGTCCTCCTTCTTCCCCCTTCCCCTATCGTTGCTCCTTTCTTACCTTGAAGCAGAAGACCGAGAAGGAGGTAGAAGGAAAATCTTTCCCCGTGGAACCAGCTTCCTTCCATCGTCTTTGTCTAAATTCTTCTCTGAACATGTACTGGGACCCAGGAATGCCCAGATTAAAGCAGCACGGGCCACACCTAGAGTCTGACTTTGAATACTAATAGCATTGGTTGACCACTGACATTTGTAACCTTCCTGGAAAGAGTGTTCTGGTTGTCTTGTTCTTGCCTGTGCTTGAGGTTCAGTCTGCTTTTAAGACTTTATCTTAGTCTTAGGTATTTCACTACAACGTAAATGGTTATAGATAGCTCATACGTGATCAACTTGCAGATCTTGGTGAGATCCCTTGGTCTGGAGACTCATCTCTTCAATTCTGGAAAATTCTCAGACATTTATAAATATTTCACTTCCTCTATTTTTCTTATTAGACATGTGTTGAATGGTTTCCTTCTATTTTACATGCCTTTTATTGCTGTCGTAACAAATCACAAACCCAGTGGCTTAAATAAACACAATTTGTTATTTTACTGTTCTGTGGGCTGGAAGTTTGAAATGGGTCTCACTGGGCTAAAATGAATGTGTCAGCAGGACCACATTCCTTCTGGAGGTTCTAGAGGAGGATCCATTTCCTTGCCTTTTCCAGATTTTTTTTTTTTTTTTTTTTGAGACAGGGTTTCACTCTGTCGACCAGGCTAGAGTGCAGCGGTGCAATCGCGACTCACTGCAGACATGACCTCCTGGGCTCAAGGGGATCTTTCTGTCTCAGCCTCCCAAGTAGCTGGGACATCACAGGTGTGAGCCACCAGGCTTGGCTTTTTTTTTTTTTAGTAGAAATGAGGTCTCACTTTGTTGCCTAGGCTGGTCTCCAACTCCTGGCCTCAGGTGATCCTCCAACCTTGATCTCCCAAAGTGCTGGGATTATAGACATAAGCCATTGCACTCACCTTTTCCAGCTTTTAGACTGCCTGTATTTCTTGGTTCATTATTTTTACTTCTCCATCTTCAAAACCAGCAACATCAGGCCAATGTTTCTCACAAGATATCTCACCTCTCTGGTTCTTATTTGTTTCTCTCTCCTTCTTCCACTTATAAGAGCCTTTGTGATTGCATTGTGTCCATTTGGACAATCCAGGATAATCTCCCCACCTCAAAGTCAGCTAATTAACAACCTGAATTCCATCTGCAACCTTAACTCCCCTTTTCCATATAATCTAAGGTTCCAGAGATTAGGATGTGGACAAATTCTGGGAGCCATTATTCTGCCTAGCATACCTCTCTTTCCTATTTTCTACCTCTTTATCTCTGTCCCTAATGATTTCTTCAGATCTAGCTTCCAGGAAAAAAATTCTCTCCTCAACTGTGTTTATTTAATTTAATTTAATTAATTTATTTTTGATGCAACTCAGTAATTTTTATTGCAACTAGAAGACAATACATTGCAGAAACTTTATGGTAGGTCTGGGGAAAAGTGTTATTTACAATAGGTGATGACATAATTTGTCTTTGGCAATATGATTACATACGAAGAATGCAAAATGCAGGTATGGATGCCTTCCATATTTTATTTTATTTTGAGACGAAGTCTCACTTGTTGCCCAGGCTAGAGTGCAGTGGCATGATCTTGGCTCACTACAGCATCCACCTCCTTGGTTTGAACTATTCTCCTGCCTCAGCCTCCTGAGTAGCTGGGACTACAGGCTTGTGCCACCACATTCAGCTAATTTTTGTATTTTTAGTAGAGACAGGGTTTCACCATGTTGGCCAGGCTGGTCTTGAACTCCTCACCTCAGCTGATCCGCCCACCTCGGCCTCCCAAAGTACTGGGATTACAGGAGTGAGCCACTGTGCCTGACCCTCAACTGTGTCTAATCTGTCCATCTAATCTGCCCACTGAGTTTTGGTTTTGTTTTTTTGTTTTTTAGAGACAGGGTTTCACTGTCTCCCACCATGCCTGGCCCTCAGCTGTGAGCCACCATGGTGGGATTACAGATGTGAGCCACCGTGCCCAGCCCTCAGCTGTGTCTAATCTGTCCATCTAATTTGTCCACTGAGTTTTGCTTTTGTTTTTTTTTTTTTTTAGAGACAGGGTCTCACTGTCTCCCAGGCTGGAGTGCAGTAGTATGATCATAGCTCACTGTAGCCTTGAACTCCTGGGCTCAAGCAATCCTGTCACCTCAGCCTCCCGTGTAGCTGGGACTACAGGTGCATGCCATCATGTGTGGCTAATTTTTTTTATTGTTTCTAGAGATAGGGCCTTGCTATGCTGCCCAGGCTGGTGTTGAACGCCTGGCTTCAAGCGATCCTCCTGCCTCAGCCTTCCAAAGCACTGGAATTACAGGCATGAGCCACTATGGCTAACCTTTTACCCATTTTTAAATCAAGTTGTTTTTTGTTGTTGAGTTTTAGGAATTCTATGTATAGTTTGGATATTAATCCCTTATCAGCTATATAATTTGCAAATGTTTTCTCCCATTTTGTGGGTTGTCTTTTTTCCTCTGTTATAGTGTCTTTTGATTCATAGATTTTTAATATTTTCATGAAGTACTATTTGTCTATTTTTTTGCCTATGCCTTTGTGTCATATCCAAGAAATCACTGCTAAATCTAATGTTGTGAAGCTTTTTCCCTATGTGTTCTTTTAGGAGTTTTATTGTTTTAGGTCTACACTTAAATCTTCTTCTTTTTTTTTTTTTTGAGATGGAGTTTCACTCTTGTTGCTCAGGCTGAGTGCAATGGCGCGATCTCGGCTCACTGCAACCTCCACCTTCTGGGTTCAAGTGATTCTCCTGCTTTAGCCTCTTGAGTAGCTGGGATTACAGGCATGTTCCACTATGCCCAGCTAATTTTGTATTTTTAATAGAGATGGGGTTTCTCCATGTTGGTCAGGCTGGTCTCAAACTCCCCACCTCAGGTGATCTGCCTGCCTCGGCCTCCCAAAGTGTTTGGATTACAGGCGTGAGCCACCACGTCTGGCCCTACACTTAAAATCTTTTATCCATTTTGAGTTAATTTTGGTATATGGTTTTAGGTAAGGGTCAAACTTTATTCTTTTGCATATGGATATCCAGTTTTCCAATACTACTACTTGAAAAGTCTGTCTTTTCCCCATTGGAACTCTTGCAAAAATAATTTGGCCATTTGTGTGAGGGTTTATTTCTGGGTTCTCTGTTCTATTCCATTGGTATACATGTCTGTCTCTTTATTTATTTATTTTTTTTTTGAGGTGTAGTTTCACTCTTGTTGCCCAGGCTGGAGTGCAATGGCGCGATCTCCACTCACCACAACCTCCGCCTCCTGGGCTCAAGCAATTGTCCTGCCTCAGCCTCCTGAGTAGCTGGGATTACAGGCATGCACCACCAAGCCTGTCTAATTTTTTGTATTTTTAGTAGAGATGGGGTTTCTCCTCGTTGGTCAGGCTGGTCTTGAACTCCCAACCTCAGGTGATCCGTCCGCCTCAGCCTCCTGTGTAGCTGGGATTACAGGTGTGAGCCACTGTGCCCGGCCTTTTTTATTTTTTTTATTTGAGACAGAGTCTCACTCTGTCGCCCAGGCTGGAGTGCAATGGCACGATCTCGGCTCACTGCAACCTGTGCCTCTTGGATTCAAGTGATTCTCCTGCCTCAGCCTCCCAACTAGCTGGGATTACAGGCGCATGCCACCAAACCCAGCTAATTATTGTGTTTTTAGTAGAGACGAGGTTTCACCATGTTGGTCAGTCTGGTCTCAAACTACTGACCTCACGTGATCTGCCTGCCTTGGCCTCCCAAAGTGCTGGGATTACAGGTGTGAGCACCGTGCCCAGCCTGTAGTATGTTTTGAAATCAGGTAGTGTGAATCTTCCAGCTTCATTTTCTTTTTAAAGATTATGTCAGGTATTCAAGGTCCTTTGACATCCCATATGAATTTTAGGATGGGTTTTTCTATTTCTGCAAAAATTGTCACTGGGATTTTGACAGGAATTGCATTGAGTCTGTTCATTGCTTTAAGTAGTATTGACAGTTTAACAATTTTGTGTCTTCCAATCCATAAACATGAGATGTGTTTCCACTTGTTTATATTTTTTAAAAATTTCTTTCAGCAATGTTTTATAGTTTTCATCATACAAGAATTTTACTCCCTTGGCTAAGTTAATTCCCAAGTATTTTTTTCCTTTTGATGCCATTGTAAATGGAATTGATTTTTGTAATTTCCTTTTCTGATCATTCGTTGTTAATGTATAGAAATGCAACTGATTTTGGTTTGTTTGCTTTGTATCCTGATACTTTGCTAAATTCATGTATTAGTTTTAATGCTACTAGTTTTTGTGAGATCTTTAGTATTTTCTACGTGTAAAATAACATTATCTGCAAACAGAGATCATTTTACTCTTTCTTTTCCAATTTGCTTGCCTTTTGTTTCTTTTTCTTGCTTACTTGCTTTGGCTAGAACTTCCAGGACTATGTGGTTTTTAGTTTGTTTTTGTTTGTGTGTTTTTAGAGATGCAGTCTTGCTCTGATATCCAGGCTGGAGTGTGGTAGTGTGATCATAGCTCACTGCAGCCCAGAAACCCTGGGCTCAAGTGATCCTCCCACCTCAGCCAGAGTAGCTGGGACTACAGGCATGTGCCACCATGTCCAGCTAATTTTTTTTTTTTTTTTGAGACAGAGTCTTGCTCTGTTGCCCAAGCTGGAGTACAGTGACACAATCTTGGCTCACTGCAACCTCTGCTTCCTGGGTTCAAGCGATTCTCGTGCCTCAGCCTCCCAAGAAGCTGGGACTACAGGCATGCACCACCATGCCTGGCTAAGTTTTGTATTTTTAGTAGAGATGGGGTTTTGCCATATCTCTACTAAAGACAGAGTTTGAGACTGGTCTCAAACTCCTGGTCTCAAGCAATCTGCCTGCCTTGGCCTCCCAAAATGTTGAGATTACAGGTGTGAGCCACTGCACCTGGCCAACTATGTTGAATAGAAGTGGTGCAATTGAGCATCTTTGCCTTGTTCTTGATTTTAGAGAAAAAGCTTTCAGACTTTCACCATGGAGTGTGATGTTTGCTGTGGGTTTTTCATATGTGGATTTTATTATATGAATTGAGGTCGTTTCCTTCTATTCCAAGTTTGTTAAGTGTTTTTGTCATGAAAGGGTGTTGAAGTTTGTCAAATGTTTTTCTGCATTAATTGAGATGATCATTTTTTTCCCTTCATTCTGTTAATGTGGTGTATTGCATTGATCAATTGTTGTATATTGAACTATCCTTGCATTCCAGGAATAAATCCCACTTGGCTATGGTATATAATTCGTTTGATATGCTACTGAATTATTTTGCTAGTATTTTATTGAGGATTTTTGCATCAATGATCATAAGGGATGGTACCTTTGTCTGGCATTGGTATCAGGGTAATACTGATCTCTTAAATGAGTTAAGAAGTTGGAACATAGTTATTTTATAATCTCTTTCAGATTGTTTTATTATATCTAGTTCTTGGTATGCTGACTGTTTTGATAACTGTCTCATTGTGGTTTGTTCCTTCATGTAATTTATACTTCTTGGTTGAAAGGATGAGAATCTATATCTTTAGATAATTTTGAGATCATCTATTATAATCTTTCAACAAATGTACAGTTGACCTTTGAACACTACTGGGGTTTAGGAACACCAACACCCTGAACAGTCAAAAATCAATGTATAAATTTTGACTCCCCTAAAACTTAACTACTAATAGCCTACTGTTGTCCAGAAGCCTTACTGATAGCATGAACAATTGATTAACACATATTTTGTATATTATATGTATTATATGCTGTACTCTTATAATAAAGTAAACTGGAGTAAAGACAATGTTATTAAGAAAATCATAAGGCAGAGAAAATATACTTACTATTAATTAAATGGAAGTAGATCATCATAAAGGTCTTCATCCTTTTCATCTTCATGTAAGTAGGCTGAGGAGAAGGGGTTGGTCTTGCTGCCTCAGGGTATCAGAGGCAGAAGAAAATCTGAACATAAGTGGATCCTTGCAGTTCAAACCCATGATGAGGAATGAGATAATTATATAGTTTCAAAGTAGCGCTCCACAAAAAAATTACCTATATGCCATACTTACTAATTAGATTTACAGTGGAGAAATCTGGCAGACATCTTTTTAACTGGGTAATAACAGTTATCATCAGTAAAGTGACAAATTGACATTGTGTACTTTCTATGATGCACTAAGAAGAACTTGGTACCACTTCTGGGGTATTCCTACTAAAGAGGCATAAGTCATGAGTAGTTAAAGAAGTAATTAGGCAAACCCAAATTGGGGAACAAAATAACTACAACATAACTAGCTATACTCTTCAAAATATCCAGATGACGAAAGACAAGAAAAGACTGAGGCAGTGTTCCGGATTGACAGACTAAAGAGATGTAACAGCTAAATGCAGTGTGTATTCCTGGATTGGGTCCTACACCTATAAGAGACATTATTGGAGGCTGGGGGTGGTAACTCACACCTGTAATCCCAGCACTTTGGAAGGCCAAGGCAGGAAGATCACTTGAGGTCAGGAATTCGAGACCAGCCTGGCCAACATGGCAAAACCCTGTTTCTACTAAAATTACAAAAATTAGCTGGGTGTGGTTGCGCACGCCTATTGTCCCAGCTACTCAAGAGGTTGAGACAGGAGAATCACTTGAACCCAGGGGGTGGAGGTTGCAGTGAGCCAAGATCATGCTACTGCACTCTGGCCTGGGCAACAGAGCGAGACTGTCTCAAAAAAAAAAAAAAAAAAAAAAGACATTATTGGAAGAATTGACAAAGTTCAAATAGGGCTTATAAGTTAGACAATACAATACATTGTATTGATACTAATTTTCTGATTTTGATGGTTGTACTATGGTTTTATAGGAGAGTGTCCTGGTTTTATAGGAGAGTGTCCTAACTTTTAGGAAATATACACTGAAGTAGTTAGGGTTAATGGGTCATCAATTATGAAACTCACTCTCAATGATTTAGAAATATCCACAATTGGCCTGGCATGGTGGCTTACACCTGTAATCCCAGCACTTTGGGAGGCCAACAGGGGTGGATCACCTAAGGTCAGGAGTTCAAGATCAGCCTGGCCGACATGGTGAAACCCCATCTCTACTAAAAATACAAAAAATTAGCCAGGCATGGTGGTGGGTGCCTGTAATCCCAGCTACTTGGGATGCTGAGGCAGGAGAATCTCTTGAACCCGGGAGGCAGAGATTGCAGTGAGCTGAGATCAGGCCATTGCACACCAGCCTGGGCGACAAGAGCAAGACTCCGTCTTAAAAAAAAAAAAAGAAATATCCACATTTGGAAAATCTGGGTGAAGCACACACAGGAGCTCTTTGTAGAAGCTTCACAATACTTACGTAAATTTTAAATAATTTGGCTGGGCACGGTGGCTCACGCCTGCAATCCCAGCACTTTGGGAGGCCAAGATGGGTGGATCACTTGAGGTCAGGAGTTCCAGACCATCCTGGTGAACATGGGGAAACCCCATCTCTGCTAAAAATACAAAAATTAGCTGGGCTTCGTGGTGCATGCCTGTAATTCCAACTACTTGAGAGGCTGGGGCATGGAGAATTGCTTGAACCCAGGAGGTAGATGTTGCAGTGAGCCGAGATTGCACCATTGCACTCCAGCCTGGGCAACAGAGCGAGACTCCTTCTCAAAAAAATTTTTAAAAAATCATTAAAAAATAAAAAGTAAAAGGAAGAAAAAGAAAAAGTAAGTCTAGAGGTTCTGTGTGAATCTATGTCCAAAATCTCTTTCCTTTGGACCAGAACTGAATTGGGTATCGGCCTCCAGGAGAGCACAGCAGACCTCTGGCCATGTGATTGGAGCCTTCGGTTACATTTTAATTTCTTTTTAATGTTAACATGGTCACCTTTTTACTTCTTCAATTTGAATCTAGCATCTTCTAGGCCAGTAGGTTTCAACTAGGGATTCAGATAACTTATTTATGTAGTTTTATTAATATACAGATACTCAGAAATTCAGACTTATTGAATCTCTCGATGTTCTCAATATGTTCTTTGTATGTTCTTGCTATAAACTTAGCAAGTTCATGATATATGATTTTTAAAAATGTGTGCCTAAGAATAGCCATTCAAAGACTCCTGAATACTCCTGGTCCACTTCTTATATATATGATATATTAAGTCAGGATTATTGTATGTTATATCTTCATTTTTTTCTCTGTAAAGATTATGTTCATCCCTTTTTATAAATTAGATGTAATGTTCACTGTCTTTTTTGAAAATCTAGTTAATTGTCACATTTATAATTATTTTGTCAGAAGCTTTTTTTTTTTGGAGATGGAGTTTCTCTCTGTTGCCCAGGCTGGAGTGCAGTGGTGTGATCTTGGCTCACTGCAAACTTCGCTTCCTGAGATAAAGCAATTCTTTTGCCTTAGCCTCCCGAGTAGCTGGGATTACAGGTATGCACCACCATGCCTGGCTAATTTTTGTATTTTTAGTAGGGATGAGGTTTCACCATGTTGGCCAGGCTGGTCTTGAACTCCTGACATCAAGTGATCCTCCCACCTCGGCCTCGCAAAGTGCTGGGATTACAGGCTTGAGCCACTGCACCCAGCCCAAAAGCTCTTGTTGGATTGACTTTATTGTCTTGTTTTGCATTTCACAGAAACAACCAAATTTCCTTGCCAGCTGTGTAATTCTTGTAATGAACTCCCATCAGATCTTTCATGTTTTAAAATTATCAGTAATAAGTTAGTAAACTAATTATAACCATTTTAAGTCTTTTGTTATCTACAGATAGTTTTTTATTTTACTCTGATGCTTCCCTGAAAGCTCAACAATCAGCTACAGGCCAGAGTGGTCTGTCTTCAATAAAGGATTATCACAAAATCCTGTGGGAAAGGACTATGCTAGATACTTTGGGCATAGTATCTGATGGCAACACTTAAACAGCTTTGAGATCATACTAGTGGACTGAGTCAGGATTTCTAGAACTCTAGTTGAGAAGCCAATGGATTTCATGAGACTGTTAACCCAAGATCTAGTCAAATAATAATTAATTATATAGGACCAAATGAACTAAGAAGGGACACTTGCAGTTTTCATTTGAAATACTGTTCATGTTGTAATATATTTTCTTTTTTCTTTTTTTTTGAGACAGAGTCTCGCCCTGTCCCCCAGGCTGGCGTGCAATGGCATGATCTCGGCTCACAACAACCTCTGCCTCCCAGGTTCAAGCCATTCTCCTGCCTCAGCCTCCCAAGTAGCTGGGATTACAGGTGTGCACCACCATGCCCGGCTAATTTTTGTATTTTTAGTACAGACAGGGTTTTACCATGTTGGCCAGGCTGGTCTCGAACTCCTGACCTCAAATGATCCTCCCACCGTGGCCTCCCAAAGTGCTAGGATTACAGGCCTGAGCCACCATGCCTGGCCATTGTTGTAATATTCTATTTTCCAGATATTTAAGGAAGCCCATTTTCTTTCCTCTTCAGCTATTTATAAGTCAACAATTTAGTAATCATAACTCTGCTTTTTAAAAAGACTCTGTTTTTTACACTGAAGTGAAACACTCGTAAATGATACTTATTGTCCCTGCCTGACCTCTACAGGATTTGCAAACTCTTATAAAATATTCTTAATTTCATGACAATATAATTATTGTATTTTCATGACAATGTAGTTATTCGTATAGGTTCGATGACTCTGTCTTCCTTTTTACCAGGATGGAATTGGAAACGTTGGTTATGCAATCAAGGCCTTGTCTGGAGTATCATATTTTAGAAGGATGCTCATTTAATCAAATATGGTTAGACATTTCTAAAGAACTAAGGTTGACTTTGTGGAGCCAATGCTTACAAACCCCTTCCAGGAAAACTGGCCTAGTACCTGGCTTATAGCATTGCCAGTCTTACAGGTCCAGGTAGACCCAAGAACCCTAGGATATTTTGAGGACCTCAAGAAGAGACGAATTCACTCAAATTTAGGGGTTCTTCAGGTGAAATCTGGTGGTGAGTTCTTGGTGTGGCTATCTCGCTTCAAGAGGCTTTTGAAAGTCAAGTTTGGGATTTTTTGAAAACTTTTAGCAAGGCAAACTTAAGAAGGCCTAAATGGTAGTTTACCACTCTTGTTGTACCCATGTAAAGACTGAAGCCAAATGTTGAGACCAGTCTCATTTTGTGACCAAAAAGAATCTTCTTGCCAGGCACAGTGACATGTGCTTGTAATCCCAGCTACTCAGGAGGCTGAGGTGAGAGGATCATGGAGTTCAGTATCAGCCTGGGCAACATAGCAAGGCCCCATCTCAAAATAAATAAATAAAACCAATTAGCCAGATGTATTGCTACACACTTTTAGTCTCAGCTTCTTGGGAGTTAAAGTGAGAGGATCACTTGAGCCCAGGACTTTGAGGTTGTAGTGAGCTATGATCGTGTCTCTACATTCCAGTCTGGATGACTGAGTGAGATTCTGTCTCTTACGAAAAAAAGGCTGGGCGTGGTCGCTGATGCCTGTATCCCAGCACTTTGGGAGGCCGAGGTGGGTGGATCATTTGAGGTCAGGAGTTCAAGACCAGCCTGGCCAACATGGTGAAACCTAATCTCTACCAAAAATACAAAAATTAGCTGGGCATGGTGGTGGGCGCCTGTAATCCCAGGTACTCGGGAGGCCGAGGCAGGAGAATCGGTTGGAACCAGGAGGCGGAGGTTGTAGTGAGCCGAGATTGCACCACTGCACTCCAGCCTGGGCGACAGAGTGAGACGCCATCTCAAAACAAAACAAAACAAAACAAAACAAAACAAAACAAAACAAAACAAAACAGAAAGAAGAATAATTTTCCTGGCTGGCCTGAAGGTAGTGAGTTATCTCGATTGTTTGTAGTCAGTTACAGATGGAATTCCTTGTTCTACTCCTTCCCTCCTTCTGCCTACTGCACTTGACTAGTCTTCAAAAAAAAGTATAATCTTCACTTGAGGTTAGGAAGGAGATTATAGAAAAGTGAGAAGATTATAGAAAAAAATTTTGTACTTCCATGAGAAACTACGCATTGACCATAGCAACTATTCCAGCTGTTGGATTCTAGCCTTGTTTACTGTCTTTGAGCTATTTTGCAGCTCTTTTTAAATTGCAGGCAATTGATGAATTTTGTAGAAGACAAAAACCAACCAATAAGAATACTATTTTTTTTTTGAGATGGAGTCTCGCTCTGTCTCCAGGCTGGAGTGCAGTGGCCCGACCTTGGCTCACTACAACTGCTGCCTCCCAGGTTCAAGCAATTCTCCTGCCTTAGCCTCCTGAGTAGCTGGGATTATAGGTGCCTGCCGCTGTGCTCGGCTAATTTTTTGTATTTTAGTAAAGACAGGGCTTCACCCTATTGGCCAGGCTGGTTTCAAACTCCTGGCCTCAGGTGATCCGCCCTCCTTGGCCTCCCAAAGTGCTAGGATTACAGGCATGAGCCACCGCCCCTGGCCGTCATAGTGTAGTTTAAGTGCTACTTATTTTGTATAGATTTTGACATCTATGCTATATATATGGAATAATCAGTATCATGAGCATCACCTTTGAATTATGAAGGATGACAATATAGACTAGTTTTCCTAAATGCCAGATGTGGATGAGAAGTTTGCAACAAAGCTAGTAAAATCATTAAGGAGAAATGATAGTGAAAGGGTTGGTATAAGGAAAAATACATGGGCCAGGCACGGTGGCTCACGCCTGTAATCCCAACACTTTGGGAGACCGAGGAGGGTGGATCACAATGTCAGGAGTTCAAGACCAGCCTGGCCAACATGGCGAAGCCCCGTCTCTACCAAAAACTACAAAAAATTAGCCAGGTGCAGTGGCAGGTGCCTGTAATCCCAGCTACTTGGGAGGCTGAGCAGGAGAATCGCTTGAACCCGGGTGGCAGAGGTTGCAGTGAGCCAAGATTGCGCCACTGTGCTCCAGCCTGGACAACAAGAGTGAAACTGTCTCAAAAAAAAAAGGAAAAATACAGGAAGAGTAATGGAGGAAGGAGAGAGGGAGAGGGGAGGGAGTGGTGGTGAAGAGCAGACAGATGAGCTTGTTTTCAGAGAAACAAATAGAGATGAAAGAAGAGAGAGGATAAGTGTGAAATACGGTATTGTCCATAGACATTTTGGATTTCCGGAAGATGGAAGAAATCAAAGATAATGATGAGACAAAAACATACCATAAGAGGCCAGGCGTGGTGGCTCATGCCTGTAATTCCAGCACTTTGGGAGGCCGAGGCAGGTGAATCACTTGAGGTCAGGAGTTTGAGACCAGCCTGGCCAACATGGCGAAACCCTGTCTCCACTAAAAATATTTTAAAAAATTAGCCAGGTGTTGTGGTGCACACCTGTAATCCCAGCTAGTCGGGAGGCTGTAGAAGGAGAAAGGCTTGAACCCAGGAAGCAGAGGTTGTGGTGAGCCAAGATCGCACCATTGCACTCCAGCCTGGGTGACAGAGTGAGACTCTGTTTCAAAACAAAACAAAACAAAACAAAAAAATCCCCAAAAAACATACCATAAGAATGGTCAGATATATGAACTACCGAAAGAAAAGTAGGGAGAAATTACTCTTGGAGAAAGTCTTCTGAGAATTATTTAAATAATAAGAAAATAGGATAGGCGTGGTGGCTCACATCTGTAATCCCAACACTTTGGGAGGCCGAGGCGGGTGGATCACCGGAGGTCAGGAGTTCGAGACCAGCCTGACCAACATGGTGAAACCCCGTCTCTACTAAAAATACAAAAAAAAAAAAAAAAATTAGCTGGGCCTGGTGGCAGGTGCCTGTAATCCCTGCCACTTGGGATGCTGAGGCAGGAGAATCGCTTGAACCTGGGAGGCGGAGGTTGCAGTGAGCCAAGATCGTGCCACTGCACTCCAGCCTGGGCAACAGAGCAAGACTCCATCTCAAGAAAAGAAAAAAAAGAAAAGAAAAGAAAGAAAGAAAATAAACAATGAGACGTGAAGAGGCTGTGAGCATAACCCTAGATACTGCCAAGGAAAGGAGAGAGTGGGACATGGGTAGAAATTACCCAAGCGGTTAGACAATAATCAAACATTTGACGAGAGTAGTGTATCCAGGGCCAATCGTCTGATTTTTACAGAGTTCATAAATTTCCAATGTACACTCCTACAGAGGTTTTTAATAGAAAATAGAGGAAAAAAATAAAGTTATTATCACAAGGGCTAGTGTGTGTGTGTGTGTGTGTGTGTGTGTGTGTGTGTATTTATTTATTTATTTATTGAGATGGAGTCTCACTCTGTCGCCAAGGCTGGAGTGCAGTGGCGTGATCACAGTGCTCTGCAGCCTAGACCTCCTGTGCTCAAGCGATCCTCCCACCTCAGCCCCTCAAGTAGCTGGGACTACAGGCACACTCCACCATACCCAGCTGATTGTTGTTGTTGTAGAGACGAAGTCTTATGCTGCCCAGGCTGATCTCGAACTCCTGGGCTGAAGCAATCCTCCCACCAAGGCCTTCCAAAGCTTTGGGATTACAGGCATGAGCCACCACACCCCTCCTTTTCTCTTTCTTAAAATGAGAGATATCAGAAACCAGAACCACTCCCTCCCAAATTGTGAAACATCTGTAACGTTCCTGCTGACCTATGTTGGCTAGTAGTAGTTGAATATATTTTGCCTCATTTTCAGGTCATGTTTTACCCCACAAGTCTCACTTCCACCTGAACATATCAGCAGAATGTTCTTTTGCAAAGGGCATTGTCAAACAAAAGTCTTAGCACAGAAAATCTAAAGTTGCATATGTGTGAAAAAAATCGCAAGATGACATCTAGAGAAATATAAACATGGAAATGGGGAAGGAAAAAGAAATGATACAAAAGTGATCTTAAGAAATTTGAAATTCCTCAAAGACTTAACAGATATTTTTCACTTTAAGTTATTGGCAAAAACCAATTGAGTTTCTGAGTGGGAAATATGTTCCAAGTAATGGAAAGGAGAAGGAAACAAGATAATCTGATATCAGAACTGCCTTTGCCAGGATATAAGTAACATCTCCAAGAACTCAGAGATAGTTGACACATGAAGATGTGTTGCTGATTGTCCACATTCGATAAAGAAAATAAAATATATTGGGAAGGGATTTATAGCTAGAGCTAGTAAAATGCGGATTTTGGCTGGCTGGCATTCATTCACACATTTACTCGTTCAACAATGCTGTATTCACTTCTCAAAAGAAGACATATGCGTGGCCAAGAAGCATATGAGAAAATGCTCAATATCACTAATCATTAGGGAAATGCAAATCCAAACCACAGTGATATACCATTTCACACCCATCAGATTGGCTGTTATTTAAAAGTTGAAAAAGTAACAGATGCTAGGCTGGGCGCGGTGGCTCACGCTTGTAATCCCAGCACTTTGGGAGGCCGAGGCGGGCAGATCACGAGGTCAGGAGATCGAGGCCACGGTGAAACCCCGTCTCTACTAAAAAATACAAAAAATTAGCCGGGCGTGGTGGCGGGCGCCTGTAGTCCCAGCTACTCGGAGAGGCTGAGGCAGGAGAATGGCGTGAGCCCGGGAGGCGGAGCTTGCAGTGAGCCGAGATTGCACCAATGCGCTCCAGCCTGGGCGACAGAGTGAGACTTCGTCTAAAAAAAAAAAAAAAAGTAACAGATGCTGGAGAGGTTGTGGAGGAAAGAGAACATGTATATGCTGCTGATGCGAATGTAAATTAGTTCAGCCACTGTGGAAAGCAGTGTGGAGATTTCTCAAAGAACTTAAAATAGAGCTACCATTTGACCCAGCAATTCTATTACAGATATATACTCAAATGAATGTAAATCATTCTACCATAAAGACACATGCAAATGTATGTTCATTTTAGGACTATTCACAATAGCAGACATGGAATCAACCTAGAAGCACATCAGTGGTGGACTGGATAAAAAAATATGGTTCATATGCACATGGAATACTACACAGCCATAAAAAGGAGATAGTGGCCTTTGCAGAAACATGGTTGGAGCTGGAAGCCTTATCTTAAGAGAATTAACACAGGAACAGAAAACCTAGTACTGCCAGGTGCAGTGGCTCAGGCCTGTAATCCCAACACTTTGGGAGGCCGAGGCAGGTGGATCACCTGAGGTCAGGAGTTTGAGACCAGCTTGACCAACATGGAGAAACCATGTCTCTACTAAAAATACAAAATCAGCTGGGCATGGTGGCACATGCCTGTAATCCCAGCTACTTGGGAGGCTGAGGCTGGAGAATAGCTTGAACCCGGGAGGCGGAAGTTGCCATGAGCCAAGATCATGCCATTGCACCCAAGCCTGGGTAACAAGAGCAAAACTCCATCTCAACAACAACAACAAAAAAAATAATAATAATACCTGGATGACAATATTATCTGTACACCAAACCCCTGTGATATGTAATTTACCCAGGTAACAAACCTGCACATGTACCCCTTGAACCTAAAAGTTGGAAAGAAAAAAACAAAAAAAAACCCCAATTCTGTGTTAAGTATCCATGATGTGCCAGATATGGTACCATGCGCTAAACTATAAAAATGGATGAGATGTTGACCCTGATCTTTATGAAAGCATACTCTTAGGGGAGGCAGAAGGGCAAACAAATAAATCCCTGAAATGTGTTTATCCAATTGAAATATCATCCAGAAATTTGTCGCTGGTGTTTTTTGACTTTCTCTTTCAATTTCTGTTTCTCCTCAGGGTGTTGCTTGCAGCTAGCTATTAGAATTCTCCCATGATTATAGCTGTTGATGAAGGTGAGAACTACTATATTATTATTATTATTTTTTGAGACAGAGTCTTGCTCTATCACCCAGGCTGGAGTGCAGTGGCACAATCTCGGCTCACTGCAACTTCTGCCTCCTGGGTTCAATCAATTCTTCTGCCTCAGCCTCCCGAGTAGCTGGGACTACAGGTGCACGCCACCACATCCGGCTAGTTTTTGTATTTTTAGTAGAGATGGGGTTTCACCATATTGGTCAGGCTGGTCTCGAACTCCTGATCTTGCAATCTGTCCACCTTGGGCTCCCAAAGTGCTAAGATTACAGGTGTGAGCTACCGAGCCCTGCTGTGAACTACTATTAACAGGGAACTTAAAAAACTTTTTTTGTTTTATTTTATTTTTAAGAGACTGGTTCTTGCCCTGATGCCCAAGCTGGATTGCAAGGGTGCGATCGTGGCTCCCCGTAACTTTGAACTGGGCTCAAGTGATCCTCCTACCTTAGTCCCTAGAGTAGCTAGGACTACAGGCATGTACCACTGCACCTAGCTAATTTTTAATTAATTAATCAGTTAATTATTATTTTTGTAGAGACAAGGTCTCGCTTTGTTGCCCAGGCTGGTCTCAAACTTCTAGCCTCTCTCCTCAGCCTCCCAAAGTGCTGGGATTACAGGCATGAACCACCCAGCCTCAAGCACGCATATTTAGAAAGCCCACCCTGTTTGATGTTGTGAAGTAAGAGAAACCTGTTAGAATAAAAAAGAATGACACAAGATATGATTTATTTCAAAGAGCAATTTCAGGAATGAGAGGTAAAGGAAAGTGAAAAAGAAATGGTTGCTGAAAGGAACACTTTGCATTTATAAATATTTTATTGCAAATGAAATAATTTCTTGCAAATAAAACTTGGCCTTCTTATTCTTATAAAACTCTGAAAGTGTCTAAAACCCTTAAAATCACATCAGATTACACCTGCTTAGGGGGAAGTATCAAAGCTTCTGCAAGAGGATTCTCCACCCCAGAGTTTGTAGACTTATAATAAATATAACGAACAGGGCTGGGTGAGGTGGTTCACGCTTGTAATCCCAACACTTTGGGAGGCCGAGGCGGGTGGAACACTTAAGGTCAGGAGTTCCAGACCAGCCTGGCCAACATGGCGAAACCCTGTCTCTACTAAAAATACAAAAACTACCTGGGTGTGGTGGTATGCACCTGTAATCCCAGCTACTTGGGAAGCTGAGGCATGAGAATCATGCCTGGGAGGCGGAGGTTGCAGTGAGCTGAGATGGCATCACTTGCACTCCAGCGTGGGTGACAGAGTGAGACTCCATCTCGATAAATAAATAAATAAATAAACAAACAAACTGAAGAGCCAGTGCTTCCTGGAAAGTTGTTTATTGGGGTGATCAATCAAGGAGAGACTCCACTGACCTGGACTTCCATTGATCAGGGAGTGAGGAGTTAGGTGGTAGGTCAGGGAGACTGAAGGAGAGCAGGAATGAGCAGCCTGAGGAGCAGTCAGGAAATTGTACGGGGCCGTCCCGAACCTGCTTGGTAGTGCTGTGTTGGAGTTTTTGGAATTTAGAAGGGGACATGGTAGTTACTGGGGATAAGTGGCTAAGATCAGGAAAGTGAGTCTGGCTGGCCCAAGACCAGCAGAAACTCCAAGCTGTTGTTTGCCAGAGAGGGGGGATGTCTGCCTAGGTGTTCCAGAGGACAATGACAGTAAGGATGGAGGAGGCCATGAAGAGCAGGTAGAGGCGGAAGAGCAGGGTGTCCATTGCGTGGCTGAACTGCACCCACAGCTCCATTAGCTGGGTCTTTGTCCATCCTGAGCCCCCATCTGGCTCGGTCTCTCTGGGTCCCAGCTTCTTCCCTGCTAACTCCCCCGGCTCCTTTGGGCCTGTGGAGAGGACAGAGGCTCAGTCATGGAGTGGGAAGGGGACAGGATTAGAGGAGTGTGGGGCCCAGTGTGAAGGGCGAGTATGGGCAGTGCTGGCTTCCCTCACCAGGCAGGTTGGGGGGGGTGAGACCCAGGCCCTTATTTCCCTTCTGGGGCGCAGTGGGACAGCATCTCCCTGGGCTGGTGCAGTGGAGCAGCAGGGAGTGAAGCCACTGAGGCATGGGTGGGGGCTGGGTGGTGGCCACGTGCAGCAGGTGGGTGATGAAGACGGTCTCCAGCAGGCTGACCACCATCAGGGACAGGCACAGGGCGAAGTAGACACCTGAGGGCAGAGCAAATCATAAACAAACCAGGCAAATTTATCTCTAAGCATTTATCACGCCTCTTTCCTAAATCCAGTCTTCTTTCACAGCCCCTTCCTTCCTTCAGTGGAGCAGCAGCCATTTCTCCTGGCCCTCCTCCCTGGCCCCGGGTGCCCTTTCTCCTCCCGAAAGTGAGAGGAGCCATACTGATGAGGGGGGTGCCACTGGCAGGGAGCAAGTCATTCATCATGAGCAAGAAGACGTTGTAGCCCAGCAGAAGCGTTATCTTGAATGGGGCACGATTCTCGCTCTCTGCTGGCAGGTAGAAGCTGAGGGCGTCAATGGCAACCAGAAAGCTACTGGGCACCAGCAGGTTTATGATGTAGAGGCTGGGCCTGCGCCTGATGGCCACCTGGAGAGAGACCGGAGAAGATGGCAAATAAATAGACAGCAGAGGGCTCAATTTGCATATCTGACCCCTAATCCTTGCCAATGTGCTGTGAGGCTGCTGGGGACGACTTTTTTAAGTAACACTTGTGCATATAATTGTGCTCGTCTAATAGGAGCCTCTGATTTGTTGTCTAATTTTTATTCATTTTTAACTTACTAGGAACACAATGACTGTAGAATTTAAGGTGCAAGTGGACCCTTTAAGTCATTCTGAGCAGTAGGGGTGAGCTGTTCCATTCTGAGCGGCAGGGCTTATTACGGTCCAGCCATTCCTCTCCTCTCCAGAGCAGGAGTGGGTGAATGAGGAGTGGGTGAATGGGGAGGTGGGAGGCCTTGGGGATCCTGCTTCAGGGTAATTAGGTAGATGGGGCAGTGGGAAGCAGATGCCCAAACCTCTGGAGCTTTATTTTTATTTTATTTTTTGAGACGGAGTCTTATTCTGTCTTGCCCAGGCTGCAGTGCAGTGGCATTATCTCAGCTCACTGCAGCCTCCGCCTCCTGGGTTCAAGCCATTCTCCGGTCTCAACCTCCCAAGTAGCTGGGACTACAGGCATGTGCCACCACACCCGGCTAATTTTTGTGTTTTTTTAAGTAGAGACGGGGTTTCACCATGTTGGCCAGGCTGGTCTTGAACTCCTGACCTTGTGATCCACCTCCCTCGGCCTCCCAAAGTGCTGGGATTACAGGTGTGAGCCACTGCACCCGGCCTGGAGCTTCTTTTTTACTTCCCAAAGAGCCTCAGGTCAAGAGGACAATCAAAGGGCTGCTGGGATCAGAAGTCAAACAGGGGCCCCTGGACTCACATAGAACATGATCTGGTCATATAGGTCGTTGCCCATGGACATCTTTGGGGTGGCCTTGTTGATGCCCAAGAGCTCCCACTCCCCCTGGGTTCGGATGACGTTGCGAGACGTGTCTGTGATCTCCCACACCTCCTTGTCCATGCCCAGCAGCATGCCGTCCACTGGAAGGGAGGCCGGTCAGTTCATTGCAGACGTTTTCCCAAGCCTCCCGCCCACGAAATTGGATTCCTCCCCCACTGAGCTTCTAAAACAAACTTTCCTCTGTCCTTTTAAAGCAGGGTATTCTGGTTTTCTCAGAAGTGGGTTACCGGACTAGCAATTCATATGTGTGTGGGCAGCGGCATTAATTTCTTTTGTTGTTGAAAACAAGAGTGAGTCAAGTTCGTTATGGGAATATTGGATATGACTCCAACGTGAGTCAAGAACTTTTGGAGTCATGCCTATTTTCCTTCTCAGTCCCCCAGTTGTATGGTGGTGTTTTAGTGGAATCAAGCTTGAATAGCTCAATGTTTTAATAATTATAGGCATGCCCATTTTGATGGTTTTAGTTTATCCAAATCTGCCACATGACACCTGGTGGCATTCGGTTATATTAATTTACCGGTTTTTAAGTGTGTTAGCTATTAGAGTTAAAAGATTTGAGCTAAAAATTATAGGTGTGCAACAGCTCAGAGTCAGCTGGGCCTCATTTGGCACAAGGGCCACTCAGCTTGTAAAGCAGCAGTTCGTAACCCCGTCTGCACGTTAGCATCACCTGGGCCCTACCTGGAACAATTTAATTGGCATCTGGGGTGATGTGCGGTTATTAGGCTTTTGTTTTTGTGTTTTGTTTTGTTTTGTTTTGAGACGGAGTCTCGCTCTGTCGCCCAGGCTGCAGTGCAGTGGGGCAGTCTCGGCTCACTGCAACCTCCACCTCCCAAGTTTCACACCATTCTCCTACCTCAGCTTCCTGAGTAGCTGGGACTACAGGCGCCCACCACCACGCCAGGCTAATTTTTTGTATATTTAGTAGATATGAGATTTCACTGTGTTAGCCAGGATGGTCTCGATCTCCTGACCTTGTGATCTGCCCGCCTCGGCCTCCCAAAGTGCTGGGATTACAGGCGTGAGCCACCGCGCCCAATCTGTTTTTTGTTTTAAAAACAGAGTCTCACTCTGTCACCCAGGCTGGAATGCAGTGTGCAATCACAGCTCACTGCAGCCTCAGCCTCTCTGGCTCAAACAATCCTCCTGCCTCAGCCTCCCAAGTAGCTGGGGCTAATTCTTTTTATATTTTGTAGAGATGGGGGTCTCACTATGTTGCCCAGGCTGGTCTCAAACTCCTGGGCACAAGCGTTTGTCCCGCCTTTGCCTCTCAAAGTGCGAGCCACTGCGCCTGGCCAGTTATTGGTATTTTCAAAAAGCTTTGTTAGGCCACCAGAGTGGAGCAATACTGATCCAAAACCTTTTCTAACGATACCTACACCACTCAAATGTCTTTCCCTGAATCTTAAACAGCTACCAAAATGTGTCACACTTACCCGTGTAGAGGAAAGAACTGAAGGTGAAGGTACAGTTCTGTTGGTCAAAAGGGAAGTAGAAGATGTCCAGGTTACAGATGCTGGTCACCTTCATTGGCTTATCATACTTTATTCGACCTTCACTGCTGATATAGGCAGTGAGACCCGAAGGCGTCTGATCCACATCCATGCTGTTTGGGGAAGGGAGGGAAGAGATGGAGGCTTAATCAGCTCTTGTCTCCCTTCCTTCCAGGGTCTCCCCTGCTGTGCCCTCCTTCTGGGCTCTTTCTCTTTTTATTTTTATTTTTTTTGTTTTTGAGACAGTTTCACTCTTGTAGCCCAGGCTGGAGTTCAGTGGCGCAATCTCAGCTCACTGCAACCTCCGCCTCCTAGGTTCAAGCAATTCTCCTGCCTCAGCCTCCCAAGTAGCTGGGATTACAGGGGTGTGCCACCACACCTGGCTAATTTTGTATTTTTAGTAGAGATGAGGTTTCACCATATTGGCCAGGCTGGTCTCGAACTTCTGACCTCAGGTGATCCACCTGCCTTGGCCTCCCAAAGTGCTGGGATTACAGGCGTGAGCCACCGTGCCTGGCCCTGGGCTGTTTCTTTAATGTCACTCTCTCGCCTCTTCTACTCGTAGTGATTTGTGGAAGTCGGTTCGTTGAGACTATGTGCCTGTCTGAATCTTTTGGTGGCCCCATGCCCTGTGCTGACCCTAGGCTGTTCTCAGCAGATGAGGTTTCACACTGGCTTCCCCAGCCTGCATACGCACGATTCCAAGATGAAGATGTCTGGGAGCCACAGGTTTTCAGCTAATACCGTGAGTTTATTGATGCCAGCACACTCTTTTGGGTTCCAGTTAATGAAAGGATTGTCCCACACCTGCGTCAGGGCAGTGAGGGACAGAGGTGAGTGACGGTGAGCTTGCCCTGTCGGCCTCTCCCACCCTTTCCATTCTTCTTTAAACCTTGATCCTCCCACTCCCATTTGTGACCCTAATAACAACAGCTTATCCCCCCAATTCTTGATTTAACAAGGTGTCACCAGAAAAGTACCCCTTGATAGCCTTTTGGCAGGCAGATATTAAATATGGCCTAAAACCACTTGGAGTTAGGACCACACCAATATTTTGGCCTGCACTTGGCCTTTTTTTTTTTTTTTGAGTTGCTATTTCAATCTTCCTAAGACTCCCAGGGAGGTTTGGGTCCCCATGGTGAGTCCAGTTCTACATGGAGTTATTTTGTCCCAGATCCCAGAAAAAGTTATACTTTGCGTAGAGGTTTGAACTAGAAAACTTTTAAGTCACTTTTTCTGTGTGTGTGTGTGTGTGTGTGTGATGGAGTTTCGCTCTTGTCACCTAGCATGGGGTGCAGTGGCGCAATCTTGGCTCTCTGCAACCTCTGCCTCCCCGGTTCAAGCAATTTTCCTGCCTCAGCCTCCTGAATAGCTGGGATTATAGGCACCTGCCACCATGCCCAGCTAATTTTTGTATTTTTAGTAGAGATGGGGTTTCACCATGTTGGCCAGGCTGGTCTTGAACTCCTGACCTCAGGTGATCCACCTGCCTCGGCCTCCCAAAGTGCTGGGATTTACAGGCATGAGCCACTGCTCCTGGCCCCTTTAAGTCACTTCTAACTGCTCAGGCTTAAAATTATAAATGAAGCGGGGAGGAGATAGTTGAATCTGCCTTACCAAATCCATCCACAGGAATGATGTCAGCAGCTGGAGCTGTGCATCCTGACAAGGAAATTTCCACTCAGGATTATTAGTGTAAAAAGGTTTGGCCAATGCCCACCTCATATTCCCACCAATATTTACTAATTTATTGGGCCAGGCATTGTTGTAGATGCTGAATTGTCTTTTCCTCACTTGTTTCCCCTGTGTCTATGGGCAATTCTGATTTTAATTAATATACAGACTACTTTTTTCTAGAGCATTCTAGAAATGACAGGATTCAAAGACAAATGGCTTCCTGAAAAAATATCACTGCAGTATTCTTCTTCGTGCATCTCCATTGCATAGGAAAACCATCTAACTTGTGTTAAGTCCATCCAGGGTACCTATTGTTCACCACGGGGCCAGGGCCATGTTGGGTTGACAGGGCAGAGGGTCCTCGTTCCTTATGAGAAGCCATGGAAAAGATGCAGGGACTAAGTCTCACCACTCCCAGGATGGCAGACAGGGTGAAGGAGATGTTGACACGGGTAGGGATGCTGTAGTTGGTGAATGGACGGAAGGCCTTTCTGTCAAACACTGCTTGGAAGGCAGCAGGGTCAACCCCATGCTGGTCAAAGCCTGAGCAATTGATGGTAAAAGCGTCGCCTCTTCCTATAGAGAGCAGAGACTGCGTGAGAGAGGGACTCTATTTCTAGGGCTGGAATCTCTCTGCAGAGAGATAAAATAGGGGACATACTGAGAGGAGCAGGTGAGCCCCTCCTTCCCATGCCAAGACTCCCCAAGGCCATGGTTGGGGAGGATGGGCTGGGCTGGTAGGCAAATGGTGAAAGTCGATGTGGTGAGCTGAGGTCAGGGTTCTATTCTCATTCCCATTGTTTCATCCTCATGCAAAGTTTGCCCAAATCTATATGAAAACTTGGCCTAAGTGTGATGGCAGCTACTTCCAGGAGTCCTTTAATGTACCCATCACAAGACTCTTGGCTCACCTAGCAGTAGAACTGCCCAAAACTTGTGGTCCAAGTCACCTAAAAATCGATGCTAATGTATTTCTCTCTCTAACTCTTAGGATCTTAAGTCTACTGAAGGCAAGAACTGATATATCAAGAGGATAAGAGACATTTTACACAACTGCGCTTACTAGGTAGATGTAAGAAACGTGGTAGGTATCTGACTAGGTGCTTACCTTGGTGCTATGCATTTATTTTGCTCTTCTCAGATTTAGTGACCTCAGTTATCTCATGGGTTATTTCTAGCATCGGGATCATGAGGTGACATCACTGAGCATACAGCATTTGTTCAGTCACAAAGTGAGGCCGGTGTGCTGGGCATGGTGACTCATGCCTATAATCCCAGCACTTTGGGAGGCCGAGGTGGGCGGATCACAAGGTCCAGAGATCGAGACCATCCTGGCCAACATGGTGAAACCCTATCTCTACTAAAAATACAAAAATTAGCTGGGCATAGTGGCGCGCGCCTGTAATCCCAACTACTCAGGAAGCTGAGGCAGGAGAATCGCTTGAACCCGAGAGGCGGAGGTTGCAGTGAGCCAAGATTGTGCCACTGCACTCCAGCCTGGGCGACAAAGCGAGACTTCATGTCAAAAAACAAACAACAACAACAAAACCACAAAGTGAGGCTGGTGTAGATATTGTCTCTCGGCCATGGCCAGGGAGCCATCTGGGTAGTACCTGAGTGGCATCTTTGCCCCATTGCCATCATTATATGGTCCTTTTCTCTGCCTCCTTCTCTCTATCTCCATCTCTTTCCATAATATTTAAGGTATGTGCCCAGATTGGGAACAGATATTACCTCATGGAAGCAAAATATCTGCTCATTTCCACCTCAGATTGTCCCCTCCCTCAGGGCATGTTTAAAATCAGTGGCTACTCTTCTCATAGATATCATATCAGGAGAAACAGAGACAAGGAGAGGGGGAAGAAAGGTGTGGTAGAGGAGCATCAGAAGTCGGTGAAAAGGTGGAATTGGAGAAGAGGTGAAATGAGACAGTTTGATAGATCCCTGTGCAGGCAGGAATAGAGAAAGTCTGTGTGTACTCATCAGTGAACTGTCTTTCTATCTGTCACCAAAAGGAAATCAGGACACAGACGTTATGGAAGAAATATTTAACACATTAATTCTGAATGCCCTGCAAGTGCTAGAGGTGAGTCCAGGTGTCCCTCGGAATCACACTCTGGTCTTCCCTGTTCTTGTCCCATCTTACCTTGAAGCAGAAGACTGACAGTGAGGCAGAGGAGGACACTCCGCCTTGCAGGCCACCCTCCTTCCATTCTTCTTTCTGGACTCTTCTCTGGGGACTCACCAGGAGCCCCCAAAGCCTGGAGCTTAAAGGAGCTCAGACCACACCTTGGTTGCTGGTTTTGAATACAACTCATGGCAAGTGACCACTCCCTGTGAGAGCCTGTGACCAGAGAGGTCCCAGCCAAGTGTCCTGCATTGGCTCTGCCCAGATGCACCTTCCGGGCTCCAGGCAGGCAGGAAATTGGGCGGACACTAGGGGAGAAGCATTCTCTTTGGCAGCTGTGTGCTGAGATCCAAAACAAAATAACGTGCCTTAATGAGAGAATGTAGGCTGGGGAAATTAGGATTGTGTGCTTCCGAGACCAGGGAATCTGTGTGCACCAAGACCAGGTGGCAATACTTAGTGATTTGGTTATGAATACCAAAGTATCTTTTTTTTTTTTTTTTTTTTTTTTGAGACAGTCTCTCTCTGTCACCCAGGCTGGAGTGCAGTGGCATGATCTTGGCTCACTGCAACCTCCACCTCCCTGGTTCAAACAATTCTCCTGCCTCAGCCTCCTGAGTAGCTGGGACTACAGGTGTGTGCCACCACACCCACCTAACTTTTTGTATTTTTAGTAGAGACGGGGTTTCACCGTGATAGCCAGGATGGTCTCGATCTCCTGACCTCGTGATTCACCCGCCTCGGCCTCCCAAAGTGAGCCACCGAGCCTGGCCCCCTTACCAAAGTATCTTACAGCTTTTGTTGACATTGGAATTATTCCAAATGCCAAATTATAAAGCTTGGTTCATACCTTCATCATCTAGTGTCTATACTTTTCCAGTAGCCCCTAACTAGATTTCCTCTTTACAGCGTCTCTGCCTTTCTGATTTATTCTCTCCAAACCAATGTTCCCCGTATAATTTTTAGGCTATGCATTGATTACATGATAATAGAACTCATAAAATTAAGATAGTAACACTTTGTGCTGTCAATAGTGTTAATATATAGCGTTATTGTAAACTAGTAATCTCAGCTAACATCAATATCATTGGTATGTGTTAATATTATGTCTTATGTCACCACATTCCTATTAAAAAAAAATTGGCTCAAATGAATGAATTGGAGCATTTTTATTTCAAGTATATTAGCTACATTTCCAGAAAGACTTGGACAGTTTTTCCTTGCAGAAAGGGTGAAGGTCCAGATGTAGAATACAAAAGAAACTTTGTTCAGAATCAATGATCATGACAGCCCTAAGTAGAAAGTGCTGAGAAATGCAGGAATGACTTAGAGGCCCAAAGTAGGAAGGCACAGGAGAGGGCTGCAGTGGATTCCATTTGAGGTTTGCAGCAGCCACAGTCCTTCAGACCTACCACCTCTGCAAGTAATTTCTTCCCTGACTTGGAAACTTGGCCAGCTTAAGCCAGAGGTTGAAGGGAAAGAAAGAATCAAAGAGGGAAGAAAGAGAAGCAGAAAGGTGGCTAGAAGTACTGGAGTGGAAGGAGCAAGAAAGGGAGGAAGAGAAGGGAACAGAGGAATTGTTAGAAAACCTGCTCCAGGCCAGGCACGGTGGCTCACACCTGTAATCCCAACACTTTGGGAGGCCGAGGCAGGAAGAACGCTTGAGCCCAGGAGTTTGAGACCAGCCTGGGCAACATAGTGAGACCCCATCTCTACAAAAAGTAATTTTTTTTTTTTTTTTTGGAGAGTAAGACTAGGATTAGTCTTACTCTGTCACCCAGGCTGGAGTGCAGTGGCGCAATCTCGGCTCACTGCAACCTCTGCCTCCTGGGTTTAAGCAATTCTCTGCCTCAGCCTCCCGAGTAGCTGGGACTACAGGCACGCGCTACCACGCCCAGCTGATTTTTGTATTTTTAGTAGAGATGGGGTTTCACCATGTTGGCCAGGATGGTCTTGAGCTCTTGACCTCGTGATCCACCTGCCTCAGCCTCCCAAATTACTGGGATTACAGGTGTGAGTCGCCACGCCCAGCCAAAAAGTAATTTTTAAAATGAGCCAGGTGTGGTGGTGTGTGCTTATAGTTCTCACTAGTTGGAAGGCTGAGGTGAGAGAATTGCTTGAGCCCAGGAAGTCAGGGCTGCAGTGAGCCATAATGGTGCCACTATGCTCCAGCCTGAGTGACAGAGCAAGACCCTGTAAGAAAGGAAAGAGAGAAAGAAAGAAAGAAAGAGAAAGAACGAAAGAAAGAAAAAAAGAAAGAAAGAAAGAAAAGAAAGAGAAAGAGAGAAAGAGAAGGGAGGAAGGAAGGAAAGAAAAGAAAGAAAGAAAGAAAGAGAAAGAGAAAGAGAGAGAAGGAAGGAAGGGAGGAAGGCAGGGAGGGAGGGAGAAAGACGTGCGCTACTCAGGAGGCTGATGCAGGAGAATCACTTGAACCCGGGAGGTGAAGTTTGCAGTGAGCCGAGATTGCGCCACTGCACTTGAGCCTGGGTGACAGAGCGTGACTTCGTCTCAAAAAAAAGGAAGGTAGGAAGGAAGGAAGGAAGGTAGGAAGGAAGGAAGGAGAAAGAAAGGAAGGAAAGAAGGAAGGAAACCTGCTCATGGTTTAGAGCTCTCTTTCATGACTTCAAAGGGTTTAGCTGGGAGACACGTTAGCATCTGCAACATAAGGTACTGGCTGACACAAGGAGGAAGTTGTTGTCATGAGGGCTGGGGCAACTGGCCAGGCTACAGATGCCTTCCCAAGCCAGGAAGCCAGGTGGTTCTCTGCATAATGTACCTTTAAAGCAAGTCAAACACAGATGCGATCTAGGACAGATCTGGAAAGCCAGGTATGTGAATGGCCCTGGAAGTGGATGGAAGAAGAGAGAGCAGCAAATGAGATCCTAGGACCCTTGGTTTTGGACTATACAAGGCATCGATCTGGGGGATAGGAGCCCTGGAAAAAAATGGCTATCATCAGGGTGATTCTCAGCTTAAAAGGAGGGAAGTTGGGGCTGAGGATGACTGAACAACATGGTAGAAATTGAACATGAAGTCTATCCTTTAGATTTGACCCATCATGCCATTTAGGACCAAAGTACGATGTCACCATGTGACTTGGACAGTGTCTCCTGGGAATGCCTTCCCCCTCTTCTCCAGTGGGCTCTCAGAAAGGGGAGGTCAGCCGTATTTACACAGAGCTTCAATAGCTGATATATCTTTTTTTTTTTTTTTTTTTTTTTGAGATGGAGTTTCGCTCTTGTCACCCTGGTTGGAGTGCAATGGCGTGATCTCGGCTCACTGTAGCCTCTGCCTTCAGGGTTCAAGAGATTCTTCTGCCTCGGCCTCCCGATAAGCTGGGATTACAGGCGTGTGCCACCACACCCGGCTAATTTTTGTATTTTTAGTAGAGATGGGGTTTCACCATGTTGGCCAGGCTGGTCTTGAACTCCAGACCTCAGGTGATCCGCCCACCTCGGCCTCCCAAAGTGTTGGGATTACAGACATGAGCCTCCGTGCCTGGCCCGGATATCATTTTTCTAAGGCCGTCAGGATTATCTGTTCCCTACATTCCTACATTCTCTGGAATATCCTGGGTAGTCTTTAGGGCTCCCATTTTAATTCCCAGTACATGTCCTTCCTAAGCCAAGCTATGGGCTTTCATGGTGGCTCAGAAGCTCTTCTCTGACTCAGAGATCACTGTAGAAGGGTCAGGGACTTCCTCCACACTGTCTTCTTTCTCTGGGCATCTTTGGAGCTTATGTCTTGGGTTTACATATCTCTAGAATTCTTGGGCACTCGGCCAGGACAACATCTAGAAATAGAGCCTCTGAATTTAGGCTTTAACTGCCTCCTTGGGTAATTCTGGGTCCAGTTAGGATTCTCATGAGCCTGGGGTTACCTAGAGCAGGGTTTCTTAACCTCAGCACTGTTGACATTTGGGACCGGGGAATTCTTTGGAGAGTTGTCCTATGCATTGTAGGATGTTTAGCAGCAACTCTGGCCCATCAGGTGCGAGTAGCATCCCCCTACTCTAGTTGCAACCATTAATAATGTCTCTAGAGATAGCCAAAAGTCTTCTTAGGGGTAAAACTGCCTGCACTTGAGAACACCTGGCAAGTTGGGATTCTAGAAATTTAATGCTTTTTAAAATCCAAAACGACAATAGGGTGGTCATCATGTCCTCTCCTCTCCTCCCACCCCATGTTCTGACTGATAAGACAATTCCCGGCCCCTCTCATGAAACTCCCAGTATGGACTGGCAGCAGACACTTGAGACTCCTGTCCAGGCACTTTAGTATTGGTACCGGGTGTCTGCTGGGCCATACTCTGGGGATCAGAAATAGAGAGGTTGGGCAATAGATTCCCTAAGACTTTAGGACACCAAGGTGAAACTTCTTCAGAAGGGCTGGGGCACAGACACTGGATTTAGGAGCACAGTGCTGGGGTCCGGCGCCAGGCCAGCCAGTAAGGCCTGCGTGAGTAGGCAAGAGAGCTTGTTCTACTCTGAAATGAGGGCAAGTGTCACCTTTCATCAGTTTCATAAGCCCTGTGGAGGCACCGTGTGAGTATTGTCCTGGCCTGGGATGCATAGCTTGTTCTGGCTGAGGGTACCCAGGGTGGCTGAATAGTCGGAATCGGAAATTCCAGAAAGGCTAGAGGCTGGACACAGGAGCACGTGGGCCTTAGAGGCTCAGGAGAGCCAGAGGTGGTTTGAGTCAGTGCTAAGGACACTGCTGGGCTGGGTTTCCAAGGCCTTCATGTTTGTGGGGGCAGCCCTAGATCTGTTGGAGGATACCATCAAATCAGGTGTGGGTGTTTCCAGAAACCTTTGTGTTTCCTTGGGATTCCCTAAACCTTGGTTGCAGGTCTGCAATAGCTATGCCTGAGTTGACCGGAAAAGCATTTCCTTCAGCCTAGAGCTGCCCATCCTCTAGGTGCCCCTTGTTGGAGAATGGCCTCGTGCAGCATAGCCAGCCTTCCCAGGAGGGTAGAAAGTTAAGGCGAAGAATCTCTCTGGCAACCGTGCATTACCATCAAAACCCTCCAGCTTCACACCTGGTCACCTCTTTAGTGGTCTCACTCCTAGTTTGGTATTTTCTACATTATCTATCCTTCTAGATTATTCTGAGTTCATTTGTTTGAAATGCAAATCTGACCATGTCTTTCTTTTTTTTTTTTTCTTTGTTTTGGAGACAGAGTCTTGCTCTGTTGCCCAGGCTAGAGTGCAATGGTGTGATCTCGGCTCACTGCAACCTCCGCCTCCCGGGTTCAAACAATTCTCCAGCCTCAGCCTCCCAAGTAGCTGAGACTACAGGTGCATGCCACCACGCCTGGCTAATTTTTTGTATTTTAGTAGAGATGGGGTTTCACTGTGTTGCCCAGGCTGGTCTCGAACTCCTGAGCTCAGGCAATCCACCCGCCTCAGCCTCCCAAAGTGCTAGGATTACAGGCGTGAGCCACCGCACCTGGCTGACCCTGTCTTTCTTATACTTGAAATCTTTCAATGGCTCCCATCGTTGATAGCAGTTAAAATTGTTGGGCCTGAGAATCTGCATTTCCAGTGAACTTCCAGGTGTTGCTGCTGCTGCAGCCAGCTGGTCTTGGGACCACACTTGGAGAACCATAGGCCTACACCATGAAGTGCTCCTGAGCGTGATGTAAAATACACTCCCTGACTTAACTCCCACCTAGCTCCCCATCGTTTTTTGCCTGGAATTTTATGTTCTAAAAGAGTTATTCTTATCTTTAATGTGTATCAGAATTACTTCATGTGCTCTACCCTCACCCTTCTGTCCCTAAATCAGTCTTGGCCCCAAATCAGAAGTGCAGGCAGTTGTGCTCAGGAATTTCCATTTCATTCATGGGTGATTCTAATATGGATGGGCCATGGACCACACATGGAGAAACATACTACTAAACAGCACCTCCAGCCACACAATACTTGATTTTATACCTCTATATTTTTCTCAATCTAAAATACACGTTCTACCATTGTTTTCCTGTGCTATTAATCGATTCTTTTTTTTTTTTTTTTGAGACGGAATCTTGCTCTGTCACCCAGGCTGGAGTGCAGTGGCACGATCTCAGCTCACTGCAGCCTCTGCCTCCCAGGTTCAAGCAATTCTCCTGCCTCAGCCTCCTGAGTAGCTGGGACTACAGGTGTGCGCCACCATGCCCAGCTAATTTTTTTGTATTTTTAATAGAGACGGGGTTTCACCATGTTGGCCAGGATGGTCTCAATCTCTTGACCTAGCGATCCACCCGCCTCGGCCTCCCAAAGTGCTGGGATTACAGGCGTGAGCCATCATGCCTGGCCTAATCAATTCTTTTTGTTTTCTTTTGAGATGGAGTCTCACTCTGTTGCCCAGGCTGGAGTGCAGTGGCGCAATATTTGCCTCTGTGTTCAAGTGATTCTCCTGCCTCAGCCTCCTAAGTAGCTGGGACTACAGGCATGGGCCACCATACCCGGCTAATTTTTTGTATTTTAGTAGAGACGGGGTTTCACCATATTGGCCAGGCTGGGCTTGAACTCCTGACCTCAGGTGATCCGCCCATCTCTGCCTCCCAAAGTGCTGGGAATACAGGCGTGAGCCACTGCACCCAGCCAATCAATTCTTAAAGATTCAGCTCAGCTCAAGTGTCTGGTCTTCTGTGAAGCCTTCCTCTTGCATGCACACGCATGCCCGCACGCACCTGAACTCTAGCATAACCCCTACATTGGAAGCATCTCTTTGCATGTACATCTCCCTTACTGCTCTGTAATGTCTTGGAGAGCAGGAATCACATCTTCTTCTTTTTTGTACCCCCAGTGTATGGCATGTAATAGTAGGCAGTCAATAAATGTTTGTTAAATGCCTGGACTGCCAGTTCACTATGCATGAGCAGAGGGGACACAGGCACCCTGGGAGGATGTAAGGGGTGGTTGGGAGCTGCATGGGAGTCCTGAGGCCATATCAGAGAAGTTAGCTGCTGTTTCTGTGGTGTGGCTGGGGTGTGGGCCTTTGTCTTGGGTGCAGTCTGGTGGAGATGGGGTTGGTAGAAGCACTGCGGTCTGCAGCAGGTGGGATCCAGAGGGCTGAAGCAAGGGCCTAGCCTTTTCTTTCTTTCTTTCTTTTAATTTTATTATTTTTTTGAGACAGAGTCTCGCTCTGTCACCCAGGCTGGAGTGCAGTGGCATGGTCTTGGCTCACTGCAAACTCGGTCTCCTAGGTTCAAGTGATTCTCCTGCCTCAGTCTCCCAGGTAGCTGAGAATACAGGTGCGCACCACCACACCCAGCTAAATTTTGTATTTTTTTTAGTAGAGATGGGGTTTTGCCATGTTGGCCAGGATGGTCTTGAACTCCTGATTTCAAGTAATCCACCTGCCTTGGCCTCCCAAAGTTCTGGGATTACAGGCGTGAGCCACCACGCTCAGCCCCAGCCTTTTATTTCTGAATGCTTCTCTAACTTTCCAGAAAATGCCAGGCTCAGAATAGTCTACCAGAGCCACCACCAACTGAGTTTCTGCCATGTGCCCTATACTGTGTTAAGCACTTTACTTACAGCATTCTTATTCTCATGACTGCTTTCAGACAGAATTCTCATTTTACAGATTGGAAAACTGAGGCTGGGGTGTAGTGATTCACACTTGTAATCCAGCACTTTGGGAGGCCAAAGTGGGAAGATCGCTTGAGGCCAGGCGTTTGACACCAACCTGGGCAATATAGTGAGACCCCATTTCTACATATGCCTGTAGCCCCAGTTACTTGGGAGGCTGAGGCAGGAGGATCGCTTGAGCCTAGGAGTTCAAGGCTGCAGTGAGCCATGGCTGCACCACTGCACTCCAGCAAGACCCTGTCTTACAAAAGAAAGAGGCTGGGTGGGGTGCCTCACACCTGTAATCTCAGCACTTTGGGAGGCTGAGGCAGGCAGATTGCTTGAGCTCAGAGGTTTGAGGCTAGACTGGGTGACATGGTGAAACTCCATCTCTACGAAGAATACAAAAGTTAGCCAGGTGTGGTGGCGCATGCCTTTAGTCCCAGCTACTTGGGAGGCTGAGGTGGAGGTTGCAGTGAGCTGAGATCACACTGCCCTCCAGCCTGGTTGATTGAGTGAGACCTTGTCAAAAAAGAAAGAAAAAGAAGGAAAGAAAGAAGAAAGGAAGCAAAGAAAGAAAGAAAGGAAAGGAAACTGAGGTGCAGAGAGGTCCAAAATCTTACTCAGGCCAGGCATGGTGGCTTACACCTGTAATCCCAGCACTTTGGGAGGCCGAGGCAGGTGGATCACCTGAGGTCAGGAGTTTGAGACCAACTTGGCCAACATGGTGAAACCCCGTCTCTACTAAAAATACAAAAATTAGCCAGGCATGGTGGTGGGTGCCTGTAATTCCAGCTACTCGGGAGGCTGAGGCAGGAGAATCACTTGAACCTGGGAGGTGGAGGTTGCAGTGAGCTGAAATCGCACCACTGCACTCCAGCCTGGGCGACAGAGTGAGACCCTATCTAAAAACAAAACAAAACAAAACAAAAAAAACAACAAAAACACTTGCTCAGTGTCCACTCAGGTGGAAATTGGTAGAATCCAGATTCAAAGCCAGATTAATCTGATTCTATTGCTCTTTCTTTGCTCTTTTTATTACTTTACAGCTAGGGAATCTTGTTGACTGGTTCATTATGTCCCTAGGTTTTCATCAGTGAAATCCCTGGGCCTGAACACTGCTTGGATCCCAAGGTAAATAGTAGGGCCAGCAGCTATAGTTTTGCAAATCACAGGCACCAATATCTATCTCCTCAGCTTATCCCAAGAGGATCACACTGCATGGCCCCTGGTGGTTCCGTTCATCTGGGACTCTGGGAGATCAGATTTGGAATATAGATGTTAGCTGGCAAGGTCAGAACTTGATGGTGGAAGGAGGCTGTGAGGGCTGCCATTCTGCATCCCGAATGGATGGCAATCACATGCAGAGGGCATTGGCCAGGGCTAGGGAGCTGGGAGAGCAGGAGGTATCTAAAGCACCCAAATCGCCAGCTGGATCACCAGCTGAGGTCAGGCTGCTATAGTGCCTGGGAGCAGGAGAGTGGGAGCGTCCTGGGCCTCCTGAGCTGCACCTGGGAAAAAAGGCTGATGGACAAGCCTTCACCTGTGGCTGCCACTTTCGCAGGCCCAGGCTCTTTTCCCAGGCACTGTTGAATGATGACAACCTCATACTTGTCACTTCACTTCTCTCCACTTCATTTTTCCCATCTGAAAAAGGAGGGGGTTGAGCTGGAAGTCTGTAATTCTGTATGTCTCTTGCCTCCCACGTAGAAGACTGTTTTGCACTGCAGATTTCAGTCTGTGTGAAAAATGGACGCTCTCTAGTGTTTCACATTCAGTTTTGCAGCTTCTATCAACTTACTAATAATTGTCAATAGCAATATTTGAAACATAATTTAATCTGTGTTATTAGTTCTACTTCACAAATGAAAAAAAAATGAATTTATAAGGTTAAGCCACTTGGCCAATATGATCCAACTAGCAAGTAATGGCATCAGATTAAAAACCCAGGATGGCCAGATGCCAGATTTTTCTCTACTGTACCTTCATTTTTTTCCTGCTGTATAAAAGAACCAGTGCCAATGAACTGTCAAATAAAAGAGGTTATCAAAGGGAGAATCAGAAATAGAAGAGGGGAAAAAGGACAGGTTTGAAATAATGCCTGTGGCTTCACATCCTAGAGTAGACCTGAAGGAAGGGGCAGGGGAGGCAAACACGATAACGAGACAAATGTTCTAGTGTGAAGTTAATATGGAACCAAAAGAAAGTAGATTAAACATGGAAAAATGCTTTTTTTTTTTGAGACAGGGTCTCACTCTGTCACCTAGGCTGCAGTGCAGTGGCGTGATCTCGGTTCACTGCAGCCTTGACCTCCCAGGCTCAAGAGATCCTCCCACCTCAGCCTCCTAAGTAGCTGGGACCACAGGTGCATGCCACCATGCCGTGACTAATTTTTCGTATTTTTTTGCAGAGTTAAGGTTTAGACTGTTGCCCAGGCTGGTCTCGAACTCCTGAGCCTCAAGGGATCCGCCTGCCTTGGCCTCCCAAAGTGCTGGGATTACAGGCGTGAGCCATCGTGCCTGGCTGAAATACTGCTTATAATGGTTTAGATAATAAGAAAGTGAACATGTGAGAACCACAGGATAGCACTGGGGATGAATGGACAAAGTGAGGAGCTGCCAGGCAGAAACGGGCTGTCAAATGCAAGGTAGCACAGGCGGGACCAGTGCCTGTCAGCAAGGTTTCTAAAGAGGTCATAAATTACGTTGCAAAGCCTTTCAGAGGTTTGCCATATAACAAGAGGAAAGTCATTAGCACAAAGTGTACTTATCATATGATTCTATTATAGATGGAACAGCAAAGCAGCAGGCACACCTGTTAATTTTGTGGGAGAGCTCCAGATTCAAAGGTCCTGTATGATTACCACTGATGTTAGGATCACATGTTCAGATTTTGCTTGTGGAGAAAATAAAATCACTATAATTATATCATGCCTTCTCTTACTAAAAGGAGGTATATAGAATATTAATCCATGTGTCAAAAAAAGATAAACTGAGGACTTCCATTAAAATCAAACTTAAAGCTACATTTTGGGGAAAATGTGAAGAAACGAAGCAGAGAAATATGTACCTGGCCGGGCACGGTGGCTCCCACCTGTAATCCCAGCACTTTGGGAGGCCGAGGTGGGCAGATCATCTGAGGTCAGGTGTTCAAGACCAGCCTGGCCAACATCATAAAACCCCGTCTCTACTAAAAGTACAAAACAATTAGCCAGGCATGGTGGCGCATGCCTGTAGTCCCAGCTCAGGAGGCTGAGGCAGGAGAATTGCTTGAACCTGGGAGGCAGAGGTTGCAGTGAGCCAAGATCGCACCACTGTACTCCAGCCTGGGTGACAGAGTGAAATTCTGTCTCAAAAAAAAAAAAAGAAAGAAAGAAAAGAATAAAAGAAAGAAAAAGAAAGAAATACGTACCTGAAGATGGGGGGAAGACAAAATAATGCAAATTGATCTTAAATAATTTCAGAGCCCCTCAAAAGCTGGGTAAACAAGCTACTCTGAAAAAGTTTAGGATGAGTTTTCAAGTGAGAATGACCATCTCAGTATGGGGTTATAGGAGTGGAAGGTCCGCAAGGGTCTGGCAGTAGAACATACATTAGCAGCAAAAAAACTAAATCCAGAGGGAGCGCAGAGAAAAGATGGATTGGTCAGAGTCGATTTGGGAAATACACTCTCCAGAAAGGAATGGAGAAAGTATAAATAGTGAACTTAGGTGCTGGGACTTATGACAGGGGTAAGGAGGTAGTGGGTAAGGGATAGGGGTGGGACTCGGGAAAACGGGGGAGAGAGTAAAAGGAAATGTAAAAGAAAGTTTGTCTTTGGGACCCTGATCAGGGCCTTGCTCTTCGTGTTTTAATTCTCCTAAAGTGTCAGCAGATAGAGACTTGAAGTGATACTGATGTCTCCATATGGGACTCTGAGCACCTCTCTGGGTTTCCTCCTCAATTTGGAAAGCAATGTAGCAGACAGGTTAGGAGTCCAGCCTCTAGGAGTCAGCCAGCCTCGGGTCAAACTGCAGCTGTCACTTAACTAGCTGTGGAACCTTGTGAGGCCACTAACCGGCATCTCTGTCTTCATGTTCTACAGGTAAAAAATGGAGACAATAATACAAAACCACAGTTCTAAAATCTAAAGAGCTTGGAAAACCAAATGATTTTTTACAAATATTTGGTGGCGGCCGGGCGTGGTGCCTCATGCCTATAATCCTAGCACTTTGAGAGGCCGAGGCAGGTGGATCACCTGAGGTCGGGAGTTCGCGACCAGCCTGGCCAACATAGTGAAACTCTGTCTCTACTAAAAATACAAAAACTTAGCCGGGCATGGTGGCGGGTGCCTGTCATCTCAGCTACTCGGGAGGCTGAGGCAGGAGACTCGCTTGAACCCGGGAGGCGGAGATCGTGCCGAGATTGTGCCATTGCACTCCAGCCTGGGAAACAAGAGCGAAACTCCGTCTCAAAAAAAAAAACAAAAAAAAACCCACCAAATATTTGATGGCAAAACCAGACCAGAATTGATGCAAAGCTATTCATAATTTTATTTTTTCCACCTAGTGTGAATATTCATAGATTTCATTGCAGAAATATTAATCTGCTGGTTACAGGGTGCTGCTCCATACCCCAGCTGGGGCGTCAGTAACATATAGTAAATAAATGCACACTTACGACCTTTTCAAAATCTGAAAAATTCCAAACTCCAAAACACATTTGGCTCCAAAGGTTTTTGAATCTATGGTTCCTACTTCATAGGGTTACTATAAGCATTCACACAGCACATTTAGAGTGCCTGCTGCGTATTAGTAACTCAATAACTGGTGGTTATTATTATTACAGTTACTGTGTCTTTTCTGAAGGCCCACCTTTTAGAAAGCTGTCAGTTGAGGAACTGCCAAAATAATGACAGACGCAGCAATTTACTTAGGTGAATGTGAGGGCTGTATTTCCCAGGTTGTGGACAGGCCTGGAGGACAGTGACGGTGAAAAGAATACTGGCAGCGTTCTGGAAACTGAGGAGCAAAAGACCTTCTTGGAAAAACAAAAACAAAAACAAAATGCAACCTAAAAAGAGAATGAAGGGACACAATTTTGTTTGAAGACCATGGGCCTGAGTGACAGGAGGGATTCAGAGTATTGCAGGGTATTTCTGACTTAACACCCCAATGCCCATGGGCCCCTCTGGAGTCCCAGTGGAACTGAAAGAAAAAAGCAAGTGACAGCTGGTCCTGGGGTTGCAGCATCCAGCTGGGAGCCTCTGTAGCTCCAGGATCCAGTCCCGACCATGGCTGTGGCTCTGAGAGAGCAGATACTCTTGCAGCTAATGTGGGGTAGAACCTTTGGCAGGCACTAGCAGTACCTCTAGTGGACATTAGCAACCTTGCCACCCTTTGGGCATCTACAGTGACCGGAGGGAGCCGAAGGAGTTTGGGAAAGAGCAGTGGAGGGGAGAAGCCAGAGAAATATTATTTTGTGAACCATTTTGTGAGTCTATTTTTACTCCTAGATGGTCATGATTTGGGAAATATGAGCTACAGATAGAAAGTAGTAGAATAAATGAAAGAAATGGAAATAAATCGTTGCGAAAAAGAAAATATGATGTTTGAGTTGTAGTGAAGTTGCTTTCAAATAGATGCTTTCTGAACCAACAAATGCCTTAGCTCTCATATCCAAGGGCACAGTGGAGCCTCAACTTCTGCAAGGCAGCTGGTGCTCCCTAGGCAAAGACCTTCGAAATAACAAGGCAAGTGTCAGGAAAAGGCACTTTCCAGTTCATACGGGGGCATTTGTGTTCCTCCCAAGTAAAGTAGATGTCATTTTCAAATGCGCTTCCCTTGGCCTTATGTTCTTTTCTTAGCATGATTAAGGGTACATCAACTCAAATTGCAACACAGACACTTTAACGGTAATGCAGGATTATGTTAACACTCTAAGTACTTAATGAGGAATGAGTCATATGTCAGGCTGTGACAAAAGGCTGTGCTCTTTAAGCGGGAGAGGCCTAGTTTTGGCACATTAATTTCTGAAGCTTAAGTCCAGAGTAACTGGATTTAGAAAGTTAATCTCTGTTTTACTATAATTCCGTCTAATAGATTTTGGCCCTTTCTCTTCCCCACACTTCACATGTTGTCTGATAGACTTAAAAAAACACACACGTAAGAGAAAATCCTTTTTACTTTGGCTAATGAGGAGAAGTTTCTGCAAGAAGACTCTCAATCCCAAGATTTTTTTTTTACCATAACAGAATTCAGGGAAAAGCCAATACTTTCCGCAAAGGGGCATATTGGGGTGATTTAATCAAGGACGTACCCTAGGAACCGGAATCCTGAGGAGCCAGGGACGTATGGAAGGGCTGAGTGGGGCTGATGGCACAAAGAACCCGACTTTTGGAGGGCATAGGAGACTATTCAGGTCTGGTCTGAAACTACACAGAGGACTGGGTTAAAAATGAGGTCGTTGCCAGGGCTGCGAGGCTGAAATTTGGACAGGCATGAGAGCCTGGCTGGTTTCTGGAGGCAAAAAGAACTCCAGACTGAAGTTTGCAGGTGAGCACCTGCCTAGGTGTTCCAGAGGCATCTGACGGTGATGATGGAGGAGGCCATGAAGAGCAGGTAGAGGCAGAAGAGCAGGGCCTCCATCGCGTGGCTGAACTGCACCCATAGCTCCATCAAATATTGCTTCTGGGCCTCATGTTCCTGCTAGGCCCTTGTCCATTCTGAGCCCCCTGTCAACTCTGCCTCCCCAGGGCCTGGCTCTGCCCTGCTGATACCTCTGGCTCCTTCACACAGAAAGATAGAGACTCAGCCATGGGCTGCAAATGTCATCTGTAGAGGGAGGGAGACAGGGAAGGAGGCAGGAGCAGAGAAGTGGAGTTGGGGGAAGAGGAAGTGTGGCTTCCCTCACCAGGCAGGTGGGTGGGGGTGAGACCCAGGCCCTTATTTCCCTTCTGGGGCGCAGAGGGACAGCATCTCCCTGGGCTGGTGCAGTGCAGCAGCAGACAGTGGAGCCACTGAGGCAGGGGTGGGGGCTGGGTTGTGCAGCAGGTGGGTGATGAAGATGGTCTCCAGAAGGCTGACCACCATCAGGGACAGGCACAGGGCGAAGTAGACACCTGCAGGCAAGGGGGTCTGCATGAGGGCCAGAGGTGCCACCTAGAATTTCTTGTTTCTTTCCCAGAGGATCTTTTTCTAGGATCCCTTTTCACTTCACCTGGTTCTGCCCGTCCCTCTCCCCATCCAACCCACACCTCGCTTTTGGTCTCTTTTTTTTTTTTTTTTTTTTTTTTGAGACGGAGTCTCGCTCTGTCCCCCAGGCTGGAGTGCAGTGGCGCAATCTCGGCTCACTGCAAGCTCCGCCTCCGGGTTCACGCCATTCTCCTGCCTCAGCCTCTCCGAGTAGCTGGGACTACAGGCACCCGCCACCACGCCCGGCTAATTTTTTGTATTTTTAGTAGAGACGGGGTTTCACCGTGGTCTCGATCTCCTGACCTCGTGATTCGCCCACCTCGGCCTCCCAAAGTGCTGGGATTACAAGCGTGAGCCACCGCGCCCGGCCGCTTTTGGTCTCTTGATGGATGAGGACGTACTAGTGAAGCGTGTGATGAAGTGCTAGTGGCTGGGAGCAAGTCATTCATCATGAGCAGGAAGATGCTGTAGCCCAGCAGAACAGTCTTCTTGAATGGGGCACAATTCCCACTTTTCAGTGGCAGGTAGAAACTGCGGGCATCGATGGCAACCAGAATGCCACTGGGCACCAGAAAGTTTACCACGTAGGGGTTGGGCCTGTGCCTGCACCTGATGGCCACCTGGTGGGGAGGAGAGGGAGGGGCAAGTGAGGAGTAGGCTGGGAGGCTGTCAAGACAGGTGAGAGTAAGAACTGGGATTTGTCCCAGGCCAAACTGTCTAGTGAGGAAATATTACCTCCCGTCCCTTTCACTGTCTGGTCTCTCCATCCAAAGGCGTCTCACAAGGTTAGAGTCTCCCATGCTGCTTACCACTGAAATGTATCTCATTCCTTTTGGCCCAAGGTGTCAACTTTCTCGCTTAAATTTTTATTCCTACCGATGTGCTCTTAGCAAGACTGTGGAACCACCGACTTAGGTGTCGCGTGCATTTTATCTTTTCATTTCTAATTGCTTTTCTCATCAAGGTCTAATCTCTAGTGACTTTGCAGGGGGACATTTGAGACCAGTGGGAGGGAAAGCAGACAGTATCAGATATTTTGGGGTTATCAGGATTTGGAATCATCATATCCCTAAGACAGTGTTTCCTAACTCTTTCTACCATATCTTTTTAAAAATAAACAAAAATTCCTGCCTTCCAAAAATTTCTGACAGACATTGGGGAAGGGGCAGCTGACCCTCACCGTGAATCACTGGCAGCCTTTGCTTCTTCCTCAAGGGGTGCTTTATTTAGTAACTATTTACTGAGTACCAGGTATTGTTTTAGTACTGAAGTTTTATCAGTGAAAAAAGTGACAAAAGGCTGGGCGCCGTGGCTCACGCCTGTAATCCCAGCACTTTGGGAGGCTGAGGTGGGCAGATACCTGAGTTCAGGACTTTGAGACCGGCCTGGCGAATGTGGCGACCCCATCTCTACTAAAAATGCAAAAATTAGCCAGGCATGGCGGCGGGCCCCTGTAATCCCAGCTACTCAGGAGGCTGAAGCAGGAGAATCACTTGAACCCAGGAGCTGAGATCATGCCATTGCACTCCAGCCTGGGTGACAAGAACAAAACTCTATCTCAAAAAAAAAAAAAAAAAAAAAAAAAGAGTGACAAAGGCCGGGCTCTGTGGTTCACACCCGTAATCCCAGCACTTTGGGAGGCCGAGGCGGGCGGATCACCTGAGGCCAGGAGTTCAAGACCAGCCTGGCCAACATGGTGAAACCTCGTCTCGGCCCCTGGGCTCACATAGAATGATGGCTTGTTCATACTGGTTAGTGGCCATGGTCACCTTTATTGCTCTTTGTTGGATACCCAGCAGTACCCACTCCCTTCTTGTTCTGAATGAGGTTCTGTGACGTATGTGAAAGCTCCTGGACGTCCTTCTCCATGCCCAGGCTCGTGCTCTCCACTGCAAAGCAGGCCCAGAAGACTCAGCCTCCCCAAATGCTCCCAAGTCCCTCGCCCAGGCTGTTGGATCCCTCACTGCTTAGCTTCCAGGCCCTTTTCAGCAAGATTCCCTCACTGTTCCCAGCTTTCTGTCCTCTTCTCACTCAAAGCCCTTTCTCTGCCTCTCAGTCTACTTGAGTGAGCCCCACTTACCTGTGTAGGTGAAAGAGCTGAAGGAGAGTGTGCAGCTCTGTTCATGGAAGGGGAAATAGAAGGTGTCCAGTTTACAGATGCTGACCACCCGCATTGGCTTATTGTATTTGATGTGACCTTCACTGTTGACATACTAGCCATGAGACCTGCAGGTGTCTGATCCACACTGATGGTGTGTGGGAGAAGGACAGGGAGGATGGTGCTGTGGGTTTCCCCATCAGACTTGGCCTTCTTTCTCTCTCAGGTCATCCCATTCTTGAGCTCCAGCCCCACTCAGATGACTTCTCTCTTCTACCTATTACCATATTCTGGGAGTTTGTAAGCTCTTCAGTTCAGACTCTGCTCTTTTCTAAGTTGAGTCTTTGTGTGGTCTTATTGGTAACATCGTGTCCTTCCCTGTAGATGTGGTTTCCATTCTACTTTTTTGGCCCTGAGACTCACGACTGCTCGATGAAGACATCTGAAAGCCACAGGTTCTCAGTTGCCATGCTGGACTTCTTGATGCCTCTGCATTCATCTGGGTTCCACTGCACAAATTGATTGTGCCAAGGCTGGGCATGATGGCTTATGCCTGTAATCCCAGCACTTTGGAAGGCTGAGGCGGAGGGATCATTGAAGGTCAGGAGTTCAGGACCAGCCTAGCTAACATGGGGAAACGCCATCTCTACTAAAAATACAAAAATTAGCTGGGTGTGGTGGTGGGCCCCTGTAATCCTACATACTCAGGAGGCTGAGCAGGAGGCAGGAAAATCGCTTGAACCCAAGAGGTGGAGGTTGCAGTGGGCTGAGATCGCACCACTGCCTTTGAGCCTGGGCGACAGAGTGAGACTCTCTCTCTCTCAAAAAAAAAAGAATTGATTGTGCTAGGTCTGTAGGAAACCATGGCATGAGAGAAACAGGGGGAGGGAACTAGTTTTAGTTTTGCTCTGTCTTCTGCACCTTCCGATTCCTTTTTTCACCCATTTCTTCACTCTCCCACCACCTCTCTGGTGACAGCCATCACACTAACAAAGCCTTGCTTGCTTACCTCAGTATTCTCAAGACAGAGCTTGAGGTTGGCTCAGGATTCCCTGGGATGGAGCCACATAAGTATTGGCTCCCATGGCCTTAGTGTATACCACCTTCTCCCTGTGCCCCTTCTCTGCCCTCCTAAACCAGCAGAATAATCAGAAAGTTTTGTATTTTCATTATTGGTCTATTTGAACTTGTCTAATTTATGGATATTCTCAGCTTTAACCAATATAATCTGCAAAGCTGGACCTAGGAGTGGAAAAAAGAGAGGTACCAGAGTAGAGGAAAGGGGAAACTGAGTCTGTCATACCATATTTAGCCACAGGAACGATGTCACCAGTTGAAGGTGTGAATCCTGGAATAGCAGCTTTCATCTAGATGATTAACTCCAGGAAGGCAGGTCCCATGCCACCACCCTCTCCTTGTTCACTTCCAAGGCTGTTCCATGTAGCAATAATGATTTTTGGTCTAAGCCACTGAAAAATGTAGATCAAAACAATTCAAGGTACATGGAAAATGTAAATGAAAAACACAGTATGAAGGTCCATTGGGAATATGTTTTGACAAGTATTCCAAAAAGAACAGATTTTACCTGCAGTAATGTCATTACAGCATTTCTTATCATGCCTTTCCATTTCGGCTCACTGCAACCTCTGCCTCCTGGTTCAGGTGATTCTCCTGCCTCCTGCCTCAGCCTCCCGAGTAGCTGGGATAAGAGGCACAAACCACCACGCCCAGCTAACTTTTTGTATTTTTAGTAGAGATGGGGTTTCGCCATGTTGCCCAGGCTAAAAATAATTTTTTCAATATTTTATTGTGATAAAAATATGTAACATAAAATGTACTCTCTTAACCATTTTAAGTGTACAGTTCAGTGGCGTTAAACACATTCACACTGTTGTCCAGCCACCACCCTCCATCACCAGAGATCTTTTCTTCTTGCAAAATGGAAACTCTACACCTGTTAAACAGTAATTCCCTATTTCACCCTCTCTCCAACCCCTGGCAACCGCTATTCTACTTTTTATCTCTATAAAATTAGACAAATACACTATTTGTCTTTTTGTGACTGACTTATTTCACTTAGCATAATGGCCTCACAGCTTATCCACATTGTGGCATGTATTAGAATTTTGTTCCATTTGAAGGCTGCATAATATTCCATTGTAAGTACATACCACATTTAATCTGTCAATAGACACTTAGACTGCTTCTGAGTTTTAACTATTGTGAGTAATTCTGCTATGAACGTAAGTGTACAAATATCCCGTTTTCACTTTTTTCGGGTATTTATCCAGAAGTATAATTATTTGGTTGTATGGTAATTCTATTTTTAATATTTTGAGAAACAGCCATACTATTTTTCCACAGTGGCTACACAATTTGACATCCTCACAAGCAGTGCACAAGGGTTCCAATTTCTCCACATCATCACCAACACTTGTTATTTTCTGTTTTTTGTTTTGTTTTGTTTTGAGACAGAGTCTTGCTCTGTCACCCAGGCTAGAGTGCAGTGGCATAATCTTGGCTCTCTGCAACCTCTGCCTCCTGGGTTCAAGCAATTCTCCTGTCTCCTTCTCCCGAGTAGCTGGGATTACAGGTGCCTGCCACCACACCCAGCTAATTTTTGTATTTTTAGTAGAGATGGGGTTTCACCATGTTGGTCAGGCTGGTCTTGAACTCCTGACCTCAGGTGATCCGCCCACCTCAGCCTCCCAAAGTGCTGAGATTATAGGCATGAGCCACCTCCCCCAGCTTCTGTTTGTTTTTTAATAGTAGCCATCCTAATGGGTGTGAGATGGTATCTTACTGCAGATTTGATCTGCATTTTCTTAAATATTAGTAACATTGAACATACATCTTTTCTTGTGCTTATTGGCTATTTGTATTTCTTCTTTGGAGAATTGTCTATTCAAGTCCTTTGCCCATTTTTGAATTAGGTTGATTTTTTTGTTGTGAGTAACTAATTTTACAAAATCCAATCAAAGGGCCAGGCGCGGTGGCTCATGCCTGTAATCCCAGAACTTTGGGAGACCAAGGCAGGAGGATCACCTGAGGTCAGGAATTTGAGACCAGCCTGGCCAACATGGTGAAACCCTGTCTCTACTAAAAATACAAAAATTAGCTGGGTGTGGCAGCACGTGCCGGACGCTGAGGCAGGAGAATCGCTTAAAACTGGGAGGCAGAGGTTGCAGTGAGCTGGGATTGCACCATTGCACTCCAGCCTGGGTGACAAGAGCAAGACTCTGTCTCAAAAAAAAAAAAAAAAAAAATCCAATCAGAGGGTCCACTGCTCACCACTAGACCACTGCAATGTTGGGTGAGGACTTACCACTTCCAGGTGGCAGAGAGGGTGAAAGAGATGTTGACATGAGTGGGGACACTGTAGTTGGTGACTGGACCGATAGCCTTTCTGTCAAACACTGCTTGAAAGGCAGCAGGGTCCACCCTGTGCTGGCCAAAGCCTGAGCAATTGATAATTAAAGTGTTGCCCTTTCCTGTAGTGAGCAGAGACTCTGAGAGAGGAGGGCCAGGGCTGTGGCGCCTGGAGAGTGTTTCTGCACGGAGAGAAAACAGGGGGCACTGGGAGAAGCATGTAAGCTGCTCCTTCCTGGTCCAGGAAGGGTGGGCTGAGCTGGTAGGCAAATGGTGGAAGTTGATGAGGTGAGCTGAGTCAAGGATCTATCCTCAGTGCCATTGTTTTGTCCCCATGCAAAACCTGTCCAGATGTGTATGCAAACTCAACCCTGACCGCCACTTTACAGTGTCCTGCCACATCCTTAACAATCTCACTGCAACCTCTCCACCTTCCCCCATTGTCCTTCTCTTGCTTACCTCCAACCTGGAGCCATGTGAGTGATGTCAGTGACAAATTTTGCACTCACAGTTCTCCACCTCGCTGTACTAATATGGCATAGATGCTAATAAATTAATGACAAGGGGAGTAATCAGGTAGGTAGTGTGAGATATATGGGATCTTAAGGAAACAAATCAATTTTAATTTTTCAATTTAATGAGTATTTACTGTGTCTTTACTATGTGCTGTGATTGTTCTAACATTTAGTAGTCTTCATCACTAGGATTATCTCAAAGAGTTCCCAGGATGGGCTCAGGGGCTCACGCCTGTAATCCCAGCACTTTGGGAGGCCCAGGCGGGCAGATCACCTGAGGACAGGAGTTCAAGACCAGCCTGGCCAACATGGTGAAACCCCATCTCTACTAAAAATACAAAAATTAGCCAGGCGTGGTGGCAGGTGCCTGTAATCCCAGCTACTCGGGAGGCTGAGGCACGAGATCGTTTGAACCTAGGAGGTGGAGGTTGCGATGGGCTGAGATAGTGCCACTGCACTCTAGCCTGGGTAACAGAGCGAGACTCCATCCCGAAAAAAAAAAAAAAAAAGAAAAGAAAAGAAAAAGAAAAGAGTTAACTAAATGTTAGGATCCTAGGAAGAGGTACAAAGCTGTCAATGTCATGAGCATCATTTTTACCATAATGAACATCCAATCATTGACTATCTCGGAATAACAAATATTAGCCTGTTTTCTCTGCTTCCCAGGAGTTACATATCTGCTCAGCTCTTGCTCTTATCTTATGGTACCTTGCAGCAGCAGGTGGAGGATGAAGCCAAGGAGGAATCCTTTCCCATGGAACCAGCCTCTTTCCATCTTCCTCTCTTTGGCACTTCTCTGGGTACTTGATGATAATATTAACCTTTAAAAAATCTCAGACCACACCTTGAGCCCTACCTTTGAATAATATATATATCAGCTGGCATTAATCGCCTCTCTAACAAGACCACTTTGTGACAAAAGAATGTCACAGAGGAATAACTCACCCTGTGCTTTAACTGGGCCTGAATCTAGCCTCCAAAAGTAGTATGGCAAATCAGTTTGGAGAAGAGGAAGCAAAAATATGTGGTCCCTGGAGCAGTGCTAATGGCTTCCTCATACTTTAAAGTCACTCTGGCGTACAGTGCATCACCGAGACGGCACGTATGACTACCACTGCCTCCAGGTGGCACGTGAACTTGTTAGACCCTGCTGCCATCTTTCTTTCTTTCTTTCTTTTCTTTTCTTTTCTTTCTTTCTTTCTTTCTTTTTCTTTTTCTTTCTTTCTTTTCTTTTCTCTTTCTTTCTCTCTCTCTCTGTGTCTCTCTCTCTCTCCCTCCCTCCCTCCCTTTCTTTTTTTTTTTTGAGACGGAGTCTCCCTCTCTCTCCCAGGCTGGAGTGCAATGGTGCGGTCTTGGCTCACTGCAATCTCTGCCTCCCAGGTTCAATAGATTCTCCTGCCTCAGCCTCCGAAGTAGCTGTGATTTCAGGCGCCTGCCACCATGCCTGGCTAATTTTTTGTATTTTTAGTAGAGACGAGGTTTTACCATGTTGGTTGGCTGGCCTCAAACTCCTGACCTCAGGTGATCTGCCCACCTTGGCCTCCCCAAGTTCTGGAATTACAAGTGTGAGCCACCACGCCTGGCCCCCTGCAGCCATCTTTCAAAAAAGAAAGCGTGCTGGGGGGGTCCCTATTAATATAAGCAACTTCATACACTGAGGTTTTAAACATGACTTCAGTATAGTTAAAACTGGCAAGACTTAACATTTAGTTAAGACTTTAAAGTATGAGGAAGCCATTAGCACTGCTCCGGTGACGACATATTTCTGCTTCCTCTTCTCCAAGCTGATTTGCCATGCCTTTTTAGTGTTTCAAAAGCAATCTGGATCCAAGTCTACCCAATGAAGGGAGTGATTAGTGGAGTAGGGGGTGGTGGCAGAGGTAATGCTTTTTTTAAATAAAAGCTGACTTACGATTTTTTTTTTTTAAACAGAGTTTCTCTCTTGTTGCCCAGGCTGGAGTGCAATGGCCCGATCTTGGCCCACCACAACCTCTGCCTCCCAGGTTCAAGCGATTATCCTGCCTTAGTCTCCCGAGTAGCTGGAATTACAGGCATGCACCACAACGCCCAGCTAATTTTTTTTTCTTTTTTTTATTATACTTTAAGTTCTAGGGTACATGTGCACAACGTGCAGGTTTGTTACATATGTATACATGTGCCATGTTGGTGTGCTGCACCCATTAACTCGTCATTTACATTAGGTATATCTCCTAATGCTATCCCTCCCCCCTCCCCCCACCCCACGACAGGCCCCAGTGTGTGATGTTCCCCTTCCTGTGTCCAAGTGTTCTCATTGTTCAATTCCCACCTATGAGTGAGAACATGCGGTGTTTGGTTTTCTGTCCTTGCAAGTTTGCTCAGAATGATAGTTTCCAGCTTCATCCATGTCCCTACAAAGGACATGAACTCATCGTTTTTTATGGCTGCATAGTATTCCATGGTGTATATGTGCCACACTTTCTTAATCCAGTCTATCATTGATGGACATTTGGGTTGGTTCCAAGTCTTTGCTATTGTGAATAATGCTGCAATAAATATACATGTGCATGTGTCTTTATAGCAGCATGATTTATAATCCTTTGGGTATATACCCAGTAATGGGATGGCTGACGCCTAGCTAATTTTTTTGTATTTTTTGTATTTTGTTTTAGTAGAGATGGGGTTTCTCCACGTTGGTCAGGTTGGTCTTGAACTCCCAAACTTAGGTGATCCACCTGCCTTGGCCTCCCAAAGTGCTGGGATTACATGCATGAGCCACTGTGCCCGGCTGCTGACTTATGATTTTAAAGAAAAGGTCATGAGCTATTAGCCTGAAAGTTTATGTTATTTTTGGCCCTGCTAGTGTTTTTTTTTTTTTTCTTTTTTTAAAGTTAGTTGTGTAACACTTAAACATTGAGACATTTCACATAAAAACTGTTTCTGGCTTCATTTGAAAAATAAGATCTAGCAACACGAGGCTCATGTTTCTGCTTGACAACAATCTGCCAAAGCTCAGAAGTGGTGAAACCCTTTGGATGGTTCATATTCGCTCTAGATCACTGCAGCCTCCATCACCCCTCCTGTCTTATTCCTGAGCAGCTCCCCTCATTTATGTTACCTGGTTGGCCTCTGTAGGTGTCTGACTTTGGCTTCCAATGTACCATCTCACACCAGTTAGAATGGCTATCATTAAAAAAGCAGGAAACAACAGGTGCTGGAGAGGATGTGGAGAAATAGGAACACTTTTACACTGTTGGTGGGACTGTAAACTAGTTCAACCATTGTGGAAGTCAGTGTGGCGATTCCTCAGGGATCTAGAACTAGAAATACCATTTGACCCAGCCATCCCATTACTGGGTATATACCCA
>NW_026652288.1:92806943-92858527 GCF_009828535.3 Hylobates moloch | reverse complement strand
CTTTTCCAGCTGGAAAAGTGAAAAACTATTATAAGATTCATTCTTCAGTACAGTGAACTTTTATATCTATTTAAATATCTATAAAAGTTGTAGCATGTGATATACCATTTTCTCCCAGCCTGGAGAGTGTTTTTTCCTAAACAAATAGCACAGCTTAGGGGATTTGGCTTGATTTCTTGAATTCCTTTCTCCTGGGATCTTTGAGATCTCATATCTTAGGTATATGTGTCTGGTCGCCCAAACAATCAAACAGAATAGGAGAGCCATTGAGTTGGAGAGGTTTTCAGCCTCACTTGCTATTTCTCTAGGGAGCTGTTACTATTTTGTTCAAAATAATCTTCCAGTAGAACATCTTTTCTTTTGGCCCTTCAGTATATTAAACCAATCTGTTCACACAGAAAAAAATCTCTAAACTTCCACAGTGGAACAATCGTATCAAACTTTTAAGCAAACTGATGACTTTAAAGAAGGCTTTTCCCCAGAAACATAAATTCTTTCCCCCAGCCTGAGCCACAGTTTGGGCCTTAATGTATTCTTACAAACAGAGAGTGCTCCCGACTTCAGTAAGTGCTATTTTCTGTCCAGTCAAATTGCGGGCACCGTGGGCTTCATGATAAATTTGAAACCTTGTTTTCTCTGTGATTTCACCCTCATCTGAGGGACAGAAAGGAAGAGCAAGTCTTGTAAACACAAGCAGCTTTAGCCTTCCCTGGGAGAGCTCAGTTCCTGATGAATGAGACAAGCAGACAGGACTCAGCTACCCATCATTCCTGCTGTGTGCCTTTCCACCCGTCAAGGAGAGTACGAGCAAGTGCTCAGCACACGCACAACGGCACCTCCACCTCGTCTGCCAGTTGGATCCTGTTCCAAGGTGGTGGTGGGGCTCCCATTTTCTGAGGAAAGGGAACTTTGGTAGGCAATGAGCTATCTCTCAGTTCACAAGCAGTCCTTACCCTGCCACCAACAGGACCCTGTCTGCACAGGGAAAAGGAGACTCTCCGAAAGGGAGCATGAACTTATACACATGTTCTGGAAGATAGTGCCCTGAGTTTCTCCTCCAGCCTGAGTGCGGGCAGTAAAAAAATTAAATACCCAAAAAGGTTATTTTCTTTCCATGGAAACTGAAACTCCATTTTTAAAAAGGCTGAGCAACTTCCCCTTATCCTTTCCAAGTACCGTAGTTGCTCCATCTTTCTGTCTGTGTTCATGACAGATTTTTGTAACCCTGCTCAAGTTGACCATGTGGTTGAATCCCAAAGCAGTCACCAGGTCACGATTTTTGCTTGTATCCTTTTTAAACAGCGTAAAGGGGATATACAGTGTGTGACATCACTTGTGAAGATTCACCTTCCCTGTCTCACACACTTTCCTCATCCATGCTCTGCCTCACTTTGGATGTATCCCTCTTCCCAGCTTCCCCCTCCAATGTCTCCTTCTGCCATACCAACATGGCATTTCTCCTTTAGCCTCTCCACCTTTCTTCCCAACTCTTCCTCACATATGGATGTGTGTGTGTGTGTGTTTGTGTGTGTGTGTGTGTGTTGCTGGAAGCTCAGCAGCAGTTAAGAAAATGAGTGGGAAAAGCCAAGACCCTCTTTAGTGGATGGGATGAGGGAATGGCTAAGATACTGACTCAGAGTACATTTTTCCATCATATCTAGTTTGTCTTTATTCATCTGCAACCTGACTTCTTTTAGGCTGTTATTAATTTATCCAACCTACACATATTTCATGAGCATTGATGAGATAAGAAATGAGGGCTGACACATGAGAATGGAAAAGAAGAGATATGCCTGATTCCCAGGCAAGAGTGCCAGCCATGTGGCTAATGTAGGGCAATATTTGGAGTGGACAGAGCCAGAGGAGGTGTCCAAAGAACCCTGAAGGGCCAGCTCAGGGAAGCCAAGTCCATCATCAGCCAGATCCAGGGCCAGGTTTGAGGATGGGTATGGCAATGTAACCCTTCCAGGGGAAATTCTGGAGTAGGATGGGCCCCAAGGAACAAAGGTACCAGCTTGAGAGGGTCCAGGACTTCTGTGTGATCAGAGTGGGGAAGTCTAAAACTCTTCCCACAGGGAATGAGCTCTAGGCTGTGTGAAGACCGCACAGGTGGCTGGGCCTAGAGGAAGTGATTCAGTGTTTGTGTGCAGAGGTGATCTCTTGGTTTGTTTTAGAAGTATGGGCCTGTTCCAATGCTCAAGGGCATACCAAACCAGCCTCTGACCCAGGATCCAAACCCATAATTCTCAAGCACAAAATTCTAGGTCAGGCTCTTCCACCTTTGTTTTGCAGTCCGGGCTTTCTTTATGGGTAAGGCTCAGGGCAATGAATGATGACCTGCACTGTCTAAAGAAAGGACTACAGCTGTTGGCTTTGGAAGGAAGTAGCGTTCCACAGCTGCATAGCACTAAGTCTCTGTGTTAAAAGAGCAGAATGGGGGGTTGGCTTGGAAGTACGAATCTTTTCATGTTAAACTGAAATTGCTGCCCATATTTGCCAAACTTAAATAATTAAACAAGGCCACAGTTGGTTGGCAGGTGGAGGGAGAGGTAGTTGTTTATTGATGAGACCAACTGAAGTATTTTTATGATCAACTAGCAGTTATTACCTTATTATTGCTCAGTAGTTTCTAGCATTCAACATTCAATATCTATCATTTTCTTGTTTCTGGTCACTATCTTGGATTAAAACTAGATTATATTAACTAGTTTTCCTTTTAATTTACAACAATAGCGTGAGATATACAAAAAGCAGATGTTGATTTTGAAGAGGAAAGTATACTTTTTTTGATGTATACCCTTTTGGATATTTTGAATTTTGTATCACGTCGGTGCATTACCTATCAAGGATAAGTTAATTGATTAATTTTAAAGCTGCATCTTGACTTCATCAGCATTTAATTTCCTAAATGAAAAATGTACTGATCTACTATTCTCTTCACCCCACTTCTATCAAGAATTTGTTTTTTCTAATTCCTTCTAAGAGAGACTACTTTTATTTTCTAGGATGAGCTGAAATTACTTGGAAAGCAGGGGACCACATTGCTGTCATGCATCCAAGAACCAGCAACCAAATATCCCAACAGCAAACTCAATCTCAATCAACTTGAGAATGTAACTACCATGGAAAGGTGAGTGAGTGAGGTGGAATCAGCCTTTTCAGGAGAGAATATGTAGACCTAGATGTTCTGGAGCAACCAAGAACAGATTGGAACAGCCAATATTGGGTCTTGGTGGGGCCAAGGAAGAAGAAGAATATTTGAGACAACAAAGGAAAAAAGATCACATCCATCTGGCATCCACGTACAGAGATCTTTTTATGAGCATTCCATTCTCCCCTCTTCAATGTATATGACATGTTCCCACCCTAGGATTTTGAGGGAGAGGGTAGTATTTACTGGGCTTCATTTCTAAGTAACAGTTTGGCTTGGAGCTGTGCTTTATATTCGTGTAGTCTCAGGTAGAAAGAAAGAAGGCATGAAGGTAAGATCAGCCAGAGCACATTCTAAAGCACAGCAGCTGCATCTGAAGTAAAGTCACTGCCTGCACTGTGGGTGTCCTGATTGGAAAATGAAAGGTGCAAAGCCCACTGAGCCAGAAGAAAGGCATAAGTGACACATGCTTTCATAATAAGGAGATGGTCACAATTGATACCACTGACCGAAGACACAGGTGTTCTATCCATAGGCCTATATGGATGCCTGTGGAAATGAATGCTAACCTAACATCACTTTCTCATTCTTTCTTGAAAGGTTATTAGTTCAACTGGATGAAACAGAAAAAGCCTTTAGTCAGTTTTGGTCTGAGCATCATCTGAAGCTTAATCAGTGCCTACAACTACAGCATTTTGAGCACGATTTTTGTAAGGTATTCTTGTCTTGTTTAATATAACTTTCTTTTCTGGTACCGTGACCTCTGGTTTTCTCTCCCTCCTCACTCTTTGGTATGGGGTGTCCCTCTTTTCCCTAATCCAGCTTTCTCCTTATCTGCTTGCTTCTTTACAGACCATCCCCTCCAACCCCCTTCTCACTTTTTCAGTGGAGTCAAAGTGTTCTAGAATCCCATTTACCTATTGATGTACATGGCATTTCAGTGATGGTTTATCTTCCTTTTTTTTTTGAAACAGGGTCTTGCTCTGTCACTCCGGCCAGAGTGCAGTGGTGTGATCATGGCTTACTGCAGCTTTGATCTTCTGGGCTCAAGCTATCCTCCCACCTCAGCCTCCCAAATAGTTGGAACTACAGGCATGCCCCACCATCACACCCAATAATTTTTTTTTTTGAGATGGAGTCTCACTCTGTTGCTCAGGCTGGAGTGCAGTGGCGCGATCTCAGCTCACTGCAACCTCCACCTCCCGGGTTCAAGCGATTCTCCTGCCTCAGCCTCCTGAGTAGCTGGGACTATAGGCGCCCACCACACTCAGCTAATTTTTTGTATTTTTGGTAGAGATGGGGTTTCACTGTGTTAGCCAGGATGGTCTCAATCTCCTGACCTCTGTGACCTACCTGCCTCAGTCTCCCAAAGTGCTGGGATTACAGGCATGAGCCACTGTGCCCGGCCCAGATAATTTTTAAATATTTTTGCAGAGACGAGGTCTCCCTATGTTGCCCAGGCTGGCCTCGAACTTCCAAGCACAAACAATCCTCTTGCCTCAGCCTCCCAAAGTGCTGGGATTATAGGCATGAGCCACTGGACCCAGCTATCTTCCTTTTTGATTGTTAATCTGTTGAATATAGTTCTAATAGTTCAGCTACAGGTGAATTCTGCACCCCCAGCTTAATTTGAAAGTTAGTGAGCTGCAAAAAAAATTTTTTTTAACATATACAGATATATACAAGTCTTGAATCCTTTTTGGAATTTTGAGTTTTCTTGAAGCATGACAAACCTATACCTTCAGGTGAGTGAGTGTTGGTTTACTTCTGGACTGTTCTAATGTTTCTTGTAGGCTAAGCTTGCCCTGGATAATTTGCTGGAAGAGCAAGCAGAGTTTACAGGCATTGGAGACAGCGTGATGCACGTGGAGCAACTTCTTAAGGAACACAAAAAACTGGAGGAAAAAAGCCAGGTTTGCTTTCTGACATTTTTTGTGTACTGGGAGGGAGGTTGCTGTGGACAATGATGGATCGTGTCCAGTCATTGCTATTGGAAGGTTGCTAAAGGACACAGGAATGCCCAGTCCTGCCCTTCAGTCACCCCAGGATCCCAAAGAGAGATGCACATTAACAACTGCTATGAATAATACGGGCAGCACAGAGTCCTATTAAAGCCGCCGGAACATACAGTTGCAGTTAGATGCTCAGGTGGGGTGAGGACTCTGGACCAGCCCTGCCGTCCCACGTGGTCAGCAGCCAAGTGGGAGAAGGTCACAACAGGCTCATCACTCACCAGAACAATTATCTCAGAGTCTCACCAATCAGCTTGAGCTCCTCCCTGGAGCCTGGACTAGGGGGCTGGGGGTTGTGGGGTTGGTAGTAAGGATGGGAAACTTTCAAAGGAGAAACCAGAAAAAAAAAAAAACAACTAGTTTTATACCTGGAGCAAGACAGTTAGATGGGGGAAATTGGTCCACATTAGTTCCATTGCTACACAGAATTGGCAAAGCTTTCTCCTTTCTCATGTCCCAAGAGTTGTAAATGTGAAACTTGTAAAAGAATATGTATTTTACAGTCCCATACTGGAATTAAACAGTGTCCCAGATCTGCACACAAGTCAGCATTTAGAAATGATTCCATTTTAAGTGTTTACAAATTTGGTTTATTACAAATGAAGAAAGCTGAGTCATCTCTTTCTAGAGAATTCCTTTCTGCTTGTTTGAAATTAGGTTCTCTATATTTTTGGGTCTTGGGGACCAAGTCCCCTATGGTTAGCGCTTCCTTTCTTAGCTAATCTGGAGGCATGTTTCTCAGAGGGCAATTTTGCAGTACTAGAGATTTGCCGAAGTGTAAGCCTCTGTCAAGCAGCACAGATGTCACCTGAGTAAGCGCTAATTAGAAATATAAAATCTCAGACCCCACCCTGGAATTGGAATCTGCGTTTTAAGAAGATCCCCAGGTGATTGACTTGTACATTACAGTTGGAGACACACACCCCTAAATGATACAAAACAAAGTATATCAAGGCCACACTGACTGTAAGAGCTGTGGGTTGTAGATTCTGAGCTGTAGGTGCTTGTGCACATGCATGAACACACAAACCCAGCTGTGTATCCAGATCCCCATTCAGGAATACCATCCCTTCCTAGCGAGCACTCTTTCTCTTACCAGTGACCATTTGACAGATAAACGAGTGCTAAAGACACATGAGTCATCAGGAACATTTATCAAACAATGGAAAAGTTGAATTTCATATATATGATGACTATATGTCTTAGATTCTCCAGGACAGCCCCAATCTTATATCATTTTAGTTTTTTCAAAATAATTTTTTACTGAATATAGATACTATATTTTTTTGCTTATTCATGTATTAAGAAAAAGTACCTCATCAATAGAAATGCCTTCATATATATATGAAAGTGGCTACTGACCTATCCAGAGGGTTATTTATTCATCAACAGGTATTCCTTATCCTAGGTTCCGTGGATGCAGTGGTGAGCCAGTCCAGAATCTGCCCTCATGAAGCTTACATTCTACTGGAGAGAGACAGTTCACTAAAAAGCAATCAAATAAATAATAACATCAGATAGTAACAAGTGATATAAAAAAGAAAACAAGATATAATAGAAAGTGACTGGGGATGCTACTTTAGTTAGAATGGTCTGGAAAGGCCTGAGAAGATGACTTTTGATCTGAGATCTGTTTGATCTGTGTAATCATGCAAAGACTTAGGGAGTAGCATCAAGGCAAGAGTGAGCTGCAGGTGCAAAGGTCTTAAAGTGGAAATGGGCTCGGTGAGTTCAAGGAACATTGCTAGAGCAGGTGGGCCAGGAGGAAATGAGGGAACAGAGACCAGCAGAGGCCAGGTAGTCCTGTTGCACCCTGAGATCTTTTGTGAGGATTTGAATTTTATTCTCAGTGGAACAGAAAGCCCTTGGAAGGCGCTCTGGGCTGTGTCTTGAATAGTGGCGACGGATCTGCACGACTGCATCATTCTTCTGCCCACCTCCTTGAACTTGTGGTCCTTGGTATATACTTCAAAAGTTGCTGACCAGAGCTAGGGATGAAGCCTATGGTTATGGAACACGGGAATGCTCTGTGAACCCATGACCCACCTTTCGTGGGCAACATTCTTGAAGCAGCTAGACTAGCCCACTGTGGATGACCTGTGACTTGCAGGATTTGCAGACCTGTCACATCCTGTGACTTGCAGATCTTGTTTCTAAACTTGCTTCCTGAAGGATGCAGTACACCTGTGTCTCTGCCTTTGGGTGAATCAAACAAAGCTGTCTCATCATAATTGAGATCGTTTTCGATATATCTTCCCTCAGACTTCTCAGACACATGGCTTCTTCAGATGATTAGGGCTTGGCTAATCTTTCCATTTGTCCTTTAAAGTGTTAAAGGAACAAGACTGTGTCTGGCCACAGTCTGACAAATATCTGCTTGGGGTTTGTCTTTTACTCGGCACTAAGGGGCCACCTCCCTCCCAGCACAGCCACACGCTGGCTCTGGGGTGTTGCCAGCTTCCTTATTCCACATGGTGACATCATCCTCACAAGTAACCTCAGAGTCCACTCACTAACCAGGCTCCTGTCGCATGCTGATTCAGCCTGTTCTTTATCTTGTTCTCGTTTGAGGGTTTAGCAGTCTTTTGAATGCTCCTTCCTGATTCTGAAAACCAGTAGTTTCAACCACTTACAGGTCTTCTATAAAAGCAGAATTTGCTGCAGGGTCTTGACTGTGGGCCATACTGAGACCCTTGCTGAGGGGCCAGCAGGGAACAGACCAGGACAGGGTGGAGGAACCACCTGATTTCAGCCTTGACCTCTCCCCATAAGGGTGCTGTGTCTAAGAAGGCATGGAAACTTAACATCTAAGGATGTCATCTAGTTGGAGGGTCATGGCTTTGTGTACATGTGTGAAATTTTCAAACACACACAGAAGCAGATAGACTGGCACAATGAACTCCAAGTGTCCATCATTCAATTTCAACAACCATTAGCTTTCTGCCTTTCTTGTTTCATCTGGCCCACCTCCCCATACACACACTCCATCCCTATGGATCATCTGTGGGTTTGTTCTAGATTCCCTGATAGGGTAGCATCACTTGCTTTCTCGCCATTTTCTTCCCTAGTAGGTACTCTCATCTCTCATCTGTTATACCAGCAGAGTCCTTGGGGGGAAATAAACTGTTATTTCAATAAATATTTCTGATTGCAACTTCTAAGCTGTAACTTGACGATCCAGCCTTCTGGAATTTTCAGCATCTGAAAGATCCCAGATGGGCTTGTGATCAGAGTACCAGATTTTAGCCATTTTTTCCCTCACTCTTTTTTACTTTGGAGATTTTGATGACTATTTATCCTGAGCGGGAGGTATATAAGCTAAAAAATAAGCTTCAATTTGGAGGTTTCACCGTAAATTTCTTTGCAGGCACCAGGAGGATTTCATAGCACATATGGAGAGGCCAGGTGGGCTGGAAGGGGACAAGAACACAGGCTTTGGAGTCAGATAGGGATGGATTCAAATCTTGGCTCTAACAAGTACCAGCTGTATGACCCTAGTCATGTTTCTTAGCCTTTCTGAATATGGTCCCCCTCATCTGTAAAGCAGAGGTAATAATTCCTACCTCACAGAGACCCTGTGAAGATTAAATGAGTTAGATGTGTGGTAGAGACTTCATGTAGTCGGCTTGCAATGTGGTTGGTGGTCAGTAGTCAGTGTTAAGAAACTATTGTTGTCCTTTCAATTCTGTAATAGTGACCTTCCAGCCATGCGGTGGCTGAATCCGGGTTGCTCCTTAGTTGCCCTTTGTTTTGAGACAGAGTTTCACTCTTGCCGCCCAGGCTGGAGTGCAGTGGCGCTATATTGGCTCACTGCAACCTCTGCCTCCCGGGTTCAAGCGATTCTCTTGTCTCAGCCTCCCGAGTAGCTGGGACTACAGGTACCCTCCACCATACCCAGCTAATTTTTGTATTTTTAGTAGAGACGGGGTTTCACCATGTTGGTCAGGCTGGTCTCTAACTCCTGACCTTGTTATCCGCCGGCCTTGGCTTCCCAAAGTGCTGGGATTACAGGCGTGACCCACCACGCCCGGCCTCCTCAGTTGCCTTTATGGGCCTTTTTCCCTAGACCCATTTGGACCTGTTACTCCCATCTTTCCTCTAACATCTCAAATGTCTTCTGGACAGTTCTGAAGGGTGAAATACTATATGCCAAGGGAAGAGCAGGCTCTGATCACCACAGGGCGATTTGGAAGTATCCTGTGGTGAATTTCCCTGGACCCAGAAAATTCTGCCCTGTTCTTAATAAATTAGGCAGCTGGACTTAAAAAAAAAAAAAAATGTCAACAGAGACTTTCATGCCAAGTCTCATGTTTCTATATTTGACTAAAGTCAGACAAGTTCGAGCAACCAAATGAGGTCTCTAAGTTTAGGCAGAACAAGTGCAGCCATTTTTCTCTGTGTATGTTGGTCTGAGCCAGATCCTGGAGCCAGACTGCCTGGGTTTGAAGCCTGGCTCTTCTCTTTCCTACCTGGGTCACCTTGGGCCATTGTGCCTCCACTTCCCTTTGGTAAAACAGTACCTGTATCAAAGGGTTTGTTGTGAAGAGTTAAGGAAATGTAAAGCATTCAGAACAGTGCCTGGCATATAGTAAGCTCTCAGTAGATGTTAGCTGTTGTTATTAATATTACAGAGGTAGAGGGATAAATTCTGGGCTATGGGACATGTCCTAGGTTCAGTCTGCAGTAGCTGAGCAGCACTAGTAAAGGTCTGTCATTCATTCAACATTTATTCTGCAAATATTTATTCATCTCCTACCATGCCAGGTACTGTTTAAGTTCTGAGGACACAGCAGTGAACCAAAGAGTCAAAAATCACTGCCCAGACCGGGCGCGGTGGCTCACGCCTCTAATCCTAGCACTTTGGGAGGCTGAGGCGGGTGGATTGCCTGAGCACAGGAGTTCGAGACCAGCCTGGGCAACATGGTGAAACCCCGTCTCTACTAAAAATTAAAAAATAAATAAATAAATAAATTAGCCAGGCGTACTGGTGGACGCCTGTAGTCCCAGCTACTCGGGAGGCTGAGGGAGGAGAATTGCTTGAACCCGGGAGGCAGAAGTTGCGGTGAGCCTGGCTCCAGCCTGGCTACAGGGCAAGACTCCATCTCCAAAAAAAAAAAAAAAAAAAATCACTGCCCAGGGAATGAGTATTCCAGTCGTCTTGTAGGGGTGGTAACCAGTGCACCTGGGCCTTTGCTGTTTAGAACAAGTGCTTTGGGTATTTTTGCCACAGTCCTTTTAACTAGCCACTGCTTGATTTGTGTCACTCGTTTCTATACCAGTACTCCTCTTTGTTTTGTGCAGCATTTATTTGTAAGTACCTAAGATGCACCATGCACTGTTTTCAGTTGAATAAGAGCTGGTTCTGGACCATAGGTGTCTGTGGCATAGTGCAGGCAGCAGATAAGTGGTCACAACTTAATGAAGCAGGTGCTCTGATCAAAAGAAGCACAGAGAAAGTTTTCTGGAGAAGGTGAAGTCTGAAATGTGATTTAGATCGAGTTGGCCCCAGAGGAGTATGGGTTGGGGGAGTAGGTAGGGAAGGATGGGCTTTCTGGGCAGACAGCAGGTGGAGAAGGGATGGAGGCCTGAAGCTGCCTGAATATTTGGGGAACAATAAATGGATAATTAGTATGGTTGCAGCAGAGAATGGAGTTGAGGAAGTGGAAGAGGACTTGGTAAGTCAGGCACACCCACGTATGAGCTAGATAACGAAAGTCCCCATGTGCATTGCTCAAGAGTTTAAGCTTGCTCCTGAAGACCCTGGGTGCCCAGAAAAGGGCTTGAAGCTTGGGGGTGATGTAGACACAATAAGATATGTTGGAATTGCTGCTTTGTCAGCAGCCTGGAGCATGATTTGAAGGAGAGCCTGAAGAAAAGCAGGGAGACCAGCTGTCCCCATGAGAAGCCATAAGGCCTGAGCAGACAGTGACAAGGAGGTGACAGAGACAGGGTCAGAATTTGAAAGGCATTAAAAGGTGATGGCCCCTGCAGGGCTTCATTAATGACTGGAAGGGTGAGAGGAAAGGGGTTTGGAAATTGTTGAAACCATAAACCAGTGCAAATTAAGAGAGGGGCAAGTTGTACGCACCTGGAGTTACCGTGACTCCTTATGTTACTGTAAACAGCTAAAGCAGTGCAGTGATGCACTGGATGCTTAGCGTGGCTGGCAAGGGGGCTCATGGGCTCTCTGCTCCTAGAGACCTTTTGGAATGTGGCAGTCATCTGTGCTGATTGCTTCACAGAGTTCCAGCCAAGCAGGTCACCGCATCATGTAGCTCATTGGCTCATTCATTTATTTTGTTGATCAAATATTTATTGCATGCCTACTAAATGCTCTCATGGAACTTACATTTTGGTAGGAGTGAGTGGAGGAGGGAGGAATTCTTTTTTTTTTTTTTTTTTTTTTTTTGTTTTTTTTTTTTTTTTTTTTTTTTGAGACAGAGTCTCATTCTGTTGCCCAGGCTGGAGTGCAGTGGCACAATCTCAGCTCACTGCAACCTCCACCTCCCAGGTTCAAGTGATTCTCTTGCCTCAGCCTCCTGAGTAGCTGGGACTACAGGTGTGTGCCACCATGCCTGGCTAATTTTTTGTCTTTTTAGTAGAGATGGGGTTTCACTGTGTTAGCCAGGACAGTCTCTATCTCCTGACTTCATGATCTGCACGCCTCAGCCTCCCAAAGTGCTGGGATTACTGGCGTGAGCCACTGTGCCCAGCCAGGAGGGAGGAATTCTACATTAAAGTAAATAAGGAAAATAGTTTTTAGATAGAGATAATGCTGTTAAAGAATTAAAGTGACGGAGAGGGCCTAGGTGACTGGGCGAATGGGTTGTAGAGAATGACAAGATATAGTCGCCAGGGAAGCCCTGTGAGGAGGTGACCAAGGAACTCAGCTCTGCATGACCCAGGGAAGAGCAATCCAGAGAAGGGTCGAGTCAGGAGCTAGTTTGGTGATCAGCCGTAAGCCATATCTCTCAGCTGGATTCCTGCAGCAGCCCCTTAACAGGTCTCCCTGCGTTTCCTCTTATTCTGGACACTGCACCTGGAGTGGTCCTTTCAAAAACATGATCAAGAGCCTCCCTCCAAACCCAGGGGCTTTCCTCTCACCCCGGCCATGGAACCCCCTCTTTCCTCTGGTTACATCTTCCACTCATTTCCTTCTTGCTCCCTCTGCTGCAGCCACACTGGCCTCCTTCCAGCTACCTGAACTTGTCAAACATGCCTTCACCTCCCAGCCAAGTACTGTGAGGCTTGTCCCTGACTTCAGGTCTCGGCTTGTGTGCAGAGTGCTCCCAAGACTACGCACACATTTCTTCGAAGATTCACTAGGATGACTCTGCATGTAGCTGTATTAGAGTTATGATCTATTATGATGAGAAAGTACTAAGCAAAATTAGCAAAGGAGAAAGGCATGCGAGGTGAAGTCTGGAGGAAACCAGGCACAAGCTTCTTAGAATCCTCTCCTGTGGGAGTCTCACAGGACATACTTCCTGCCCCCACCTGTGGGTTGTGACAACATGTGTGAAATGTTGTCTACCAGGGAAGCTCATTAGAGACTCAATGCCCAGAGGTTTTATTGGTAGCTGGTCATGTCAGCAGCTTCTGTCTGGCAAGTACCAAGATTTCAGACTCCCAGAGGAAAAGCAAGTAATCACCATAAACCATACTGTTTGCACAAGCAGTTCAGGCATGGTGAACTATTCACATCAGGGAATGGAGGGAACCTTCCTAAAATCTAAGTTCCTAGATGCCAACAAAGGGCCAATCTTCAAATGGAGTCTTTCTTTCTAAGGCTGTAGTCTCAGGCTTTCTTTCTTCTTTTACTTTTTTGGAGACGGAGCCTAGCTCTGTCACCCAGGCTGGAGCGCAATGGCGTGATCTTGGCTCACTGCAACCTCCGCCTCCCTCCCAGGTTCAAGCAATTCTCCTGCCTCAGCTTCCAGAGTAGCTGGGACTATAGGCACATGCTGCCATGCCTGGCTGATTTTTTGTATTTTAGTAGAGATGGGGTTTCACTGTGTTGCCCAGGCTGGTCTCGAACTCCCGAGCTCAGGCAATCCGCCTGCCTCGGCCTCCCAAAGTGCTAGGATTACAGGCATGAGCCACCACAACCCAGCCTAGTCTCAGGCTTTCTGTGTGAAGTCTTTTCTGCATAGCTTGAGTACTCCTTCTCAGGGAGGCCTTCTCACCATCCATTAAAAATACTAGCTCCAGCACTCCCTGCCCTCCCTACTGTCTAATTTTTCTCCACATATTCGTCACTGTCTAAGATACCATATGACCTATACATGCAATTGTTTATTGCCTCTGTCTCCCATTAAAATGTAAGCTTCATTTCATGAGGTGGGGGTTTTTGCCTGGTTTCCTTACCAATGAACCCCCAGCACCTATGATAGTGTTTGGCACATAGTAGGTTCTCAATAATATGAGAAGGATGAATGAAGGAATGCTTAAACAGGAAAACTTGGCACGTGTGGTTAGAGCGAAGTGTCATGCAGAAAGAGGTAGGAAATGTGATTGAGCAGACAGGGTCAGTGCAGACAGGGCCCTGACAGGCTTTGGGAAAGGGTTTAGGCAAGGATATTTCTTCCTTTCTTTCTTTTTTTTTTTTTTTGAGATGGAGTCTTGCTCTGTTACCCAGGCTGGAGTGCAGTGGCGCAATCTCAGTTCACTGCAATCTCCACCTCCCGGGTTCAAGCGATTCTCCTGCCTCAGCCTCCTGAGTAGTTGGGATTACAGACACCTACCACCACGCCCATCTAATTTTTGTATTTAATAGAGACGGGGTTTTTCCACGTTGGTCAGGCTCGTCTCGAGCTCCTGACCTCAGGTGATCCACCCACCTCCCAAAGTGCTGGCATTACAGGTGTGAGCCACCGTGCCCAGCCTAGACAAGCATATTTCTTAAGTGTCATGACCACCTTTGAGTTGTCCAAACCCAATTTTCACCAGTGCCTCAACTTCAGCTCACCCCCCACTCTCCTCAAGGACAAGCGTCAGTCCCTCTTCTTGTTCCTTTAGTTAATAGGGGTATTCAAAATCTCTTATTATGTGCACTCCATGCTTTTCTGCCCTAGAGTTTATTGCAATTGTAATAATTTAATGATTTGTGTAATTTAGTTAATATCTGAATTCTCCATTAATCTGAAAATTTTGGGCTTGTTAACACTATATCCTCGATGCCTAGCCCAGAACTCAACAGGTATTTGAATGAATGACTGCTGTTGTTCAGCATGTGGACAACTCTGGGCCACGTTCAACTTCCTGGGCCTGGAACCATTCAGAGCTTTCTCAGGTTCTCCAGCCTTCATCCTGGGTTAGCATCTCCGCAGCCTCCCTCCAGGCTTGGAGCACACAATACCAGGCAGCTGTCGGCCTCACGATGCTCTGACTTCTGATGCCTGGCTGTGGATGTTCACTTTGCAGGAGCCCCTGGAAAAGGCCCAGCTGCTGGCACTGACTGGGGACCAGCTCATCCAAAGCCACCATTATGCAGCAGATGCCATCAGGCCCCGGTGTGTGGACCTCAGGCACCTCTGTGACGATTTCATCAATGGAAACAAGAAAAAATGGGACATTTTAGGAAAGTCCTTAGAGTTTCATAGACAGCTGGACAAGGTGAGCAAAACACAGCCAAGAACATGGTGTCTGCAAGATTTTCTGTGAAGAAGCTTCCATCATACTCACCCTCCCTTCTTTGTGTGATTGCTGAGAGGCTCGAGTGCTTTATGTGAAAAGATGTTCGAGAGGCATTAAAAACTGTGCAGATCCTAGGTTGTAGAGGTACTGAAGGTAAAAAGTGCTCTGGCCATCCCACCGCATCCCATTAAAGTTAACTAAAGCCCATTTCTATCTGTGTGGAGCCAGACTTTAAAAGTGTGTTTTGGCCTGGCCCTGTGGGAACCCTTCTTGATTCCCTTTCAAGTGTACAGAGAACCAAGCACTATATTTGCAGAGTGCTTCCCTCATATAAAGGCAAAGGGTTTTGACTCTTTTTGGAGAAGCTTAAGTAAAATGACCATTTTATACCCCCTACCATGTATCGAGCACCTACGCTATCCCTACCAGGAACATAATTATGTCATCTATTTATAATCCTCAAGACAACCTCCGAGGAAGGTATTAATGGCCTCATTGTGCAGAGGCAGAAACTGATACTCTGCTGGGTCTCAAAATGTAGCACACAAGAATCACCTAGTGAGCTGTTATATGGCAGATTCCCTTATGCACCGCCCTGGAGACTCAGCGTCAGTAGGTCTGGAATACTGCCCAGGAACTAGTATTTTAGTAAAGTGCCCAAATGATTCTGGTGCAGGTGGTGCAGGGATGACACCAAGAAACCCTGGGGTAACTGACTGCCCAAGACCACACATGGTACACACAGGGGAAGCCAGAATTAAAGTCAGGCCTGCCAGATTCCACACCAAGGCTTCACAGGATAGACAGCAAGGGCGCATGCCAGGGACCCACAGGGAGAGGGGTGTGCAGACCCTGGTGCTCTTTGGAGGTGACCTCTAGGGTATGTTTCCAGTCAGCAGGAGCAGTGGTTTCTGGAGTCTTCCCTGTCAGCTGGTCCCAGGCAGCATGTGGCTGATGGCAATGAGTCAGCATGCTCCATCCCCACAGCTGTTCCTCTTGCATGGCAGGGGGCACCCACCCGGGCTGCTTACCTCATCCCATTGCCAAAGGGATTTTAATGTCAATGAGATATAGTTGTTCCAGAAGCAAGTAGCCCCGAAGGGGCTGGTGCGCAGCCTGCTCTGTGTGCTGAGCTCGCTGCGGGATCAGCTGCTGTTTTCCCAACTCCATTTTTGCTCCAGAGATAATAAGCCTGGTGTGTGTGTGTGCGCGCATGTGTGTATGAGAGAGAGAGAGGGAGACAGAGAGAGAGAGAAAGCAAGTAGCCATAGTAACTCTACAGAAAACCCCAGCCTAATGTTTTTTGCAGATCTAGGCATGATGTGTAAAGAGGAAGTTTTCACAGCATATATCAAAGCATGAGTTCATATTATTGTGGAAATCCAAAAATGTAGCAAGAAAAAGGTTACTCATGGGCACGTACATATCCCACTATCCCCCATCCCTACATAATGGTAATTATTAATTCTGAAATATCTTTATGATTTTTTATTATTCTAAATGTGGTACATATTCACTGTAAATAATCTAGGAAAAAAAAGTAAGACAAAAATTTAAGTTGCCTATCATTTTCTCACTTAGAAAGACAGCCACTTTGGAGTGTTCCATTTTGATCTTTTTTCTCTGTATAGTTATTTTATATTGCTCTTCAGGTCACATCGTAAATGGAAATGCAGAGGTATTGGCACTGGAAGCTTCTTTTCATATAACTCTTCAGGTAGCATAAGGGCTCCCTGTCTTTCTGTTCAAGTGTCTCAGTGGAGTTCAAAAGAGCAAAGAAAATGAGTCCTTTTTAAAAATTGAATAATTAGAATTCATCACCTATCTAATATTCTCCCAGCATCCAGAAACTCTTGAGTATTGCTGTGCTGAGTTACAAAGCTTTGCATTCTTGCTTCCTTAGGAAAGACAAACACCAGTAAATGCAAATAGGGATCACCTGGGAATCCAAAGAGGAAAGTTATGTTTTTGTTAAAAGGGACATGCCCTTCTCCCAGGAAATGTTAAAGGGCCAGGTCTAATGTCTTATTAATCACCCTGTGTTCTGGTAACCAATTTGGATGCAAGAAGAGCCAACTAGCAGGTAAACCCCAAAAGCCATTGATTACATTTCTCTATGGTTAGACCAGCCTAAGAGATATTTAGCTATAAGGCTGGGTGGGTGCAGTGCTTCACACCTGTAATCCCAGCACTTTGGGAGGCTGAGGTGGGAGGATTGCTTGAGCCCAGGAGTTCGAGAGCAGCCTGGGCAACATGGCCAAAACCCGTCTCAAAAAAACGAAAGAAAGAAAGAGAGAGAGAAAGAAAGAGGAAGGAAGGAAAGGAAGGAAGGAAGGGAAGGAAGGAAGGAAGGAAGGAAGGAAGGAAGGAAGGAAGGAAGGAAAAATTAGCCTGGTGTGCTGGTATGGTGGCACGCATCTGTAGTCCCAGCTACTCAGGAGGCTAAGGTGGAAGAATCACCTGAGCCTGGGGTAGACCTCTCCAGGCTGCATTAAGCCGTAATCGCACTACTGCACTCCATCCTGGGTGACAGAGTGAAACCCTGTCTCAAATTAAATATATATTTAGCTCTCTCCTCCTGGAGATGTAGCAATTACTGTTAGTGGAAGAGACTCATTTTGCTGACCGAGTGACTCCCCTGAGAAGTGGAAAGGTATAAATTGGTTTGGGTTTGTCCACCTCATAGTGTAATTTACAGTGGTTAGATCCCTTAAACTTTATGCCGTCCCATGACAACTTCCCATTGTCTCGGAATCCTTGTAGACACCTCACAAGCTCAGACCTGCTGAGGATTGTGGTGGCTCTGAGTTGTGGTCGGGCGAAGTTCACAGGGCACTGTTTCTTTCCAAAAGGTCAGCCAATGGTGTGAGGCAGGAATCTACCTCTTGGCTTCCCAAGCTGTAGACAAGTGCCAGTCTCGAGAAGGGGTTGACATCGCCTTGAACGACATTGCGACTTTCCTGGGCACAGTCAAGGAGTACCCGTTGCTCAGCCCCAAGGAGTTTTACAACGAGTTTGAGTTGCTGCTCACCCTCGATGTAAAGGTAATGCTTCCGGGTTATTTTGATCCTGTGGTTGGGAAATGGATAGGGGAGGGAGGGACTGTGCCTTCTTCCTGATAAAGTACCCACAGGGTACTCAGCAGGCTGAATTGAGTGGGCTCACCGGTTCCGAAGCCCTCCAGCGGCCTCTTAGACTCTCGGCCTGTACGTCCTGGCATACTGACCCTTCGTCTAACTCAAATCAGTCATTTCTCTATTAATGCTTATGAGCATTCCTGATGTACCACGTGCTGTGCTGAGTGCTGAGGATACCATGATGATTAGAAATAGGCATGCTTCCATCCCTCACCTAGCTTACAGTTTCATGGGAGAGGCTGTCATTAACAAAATAATCACACAAAAATGTGTTACAAGCTGATATAAGTGCTGTCAAGGAGGGATGCAGGGTCAGGCATGTGACAGAGGAACTTGACCTGGACTGGGGTCAGAGAAGGCTCTCAGGAAGAGTCACTTGAGCTAAAGCCTGAAGAATGAATAGACAAGATGGGAGAGCCTTTCCGGACAGGAGGAACAGCATGTGCAAAGGCTTCAGGGCTGGGGGGAGCCTGGCACAGTGCAGACCAAAAGGTCAGGGTGCTGGAACCTAGAGAGCAACGGAAGTGTGTTTTGGGTGAGGTTAGACAGAGGCAGGCAAGGTAGACTTTGCGGGCCACATGAACGAGTTTGGATTTAAGCAGGGGGATAACTTGATTGGATTTGCATTTGAGAAGCACATTCTTCCATGAAGCCAGCAGGGTTGTAGGTAGCACACCTTCCTCTGAGAGCCACATCACCTTGTCTGCACCTCTGGTTTAGGAGCTTCTTTTAGTCAGCTTCCTGGGCACAAAGCAGGGAAGAGAAGATGCAGTGGAGGAACAAACAGATTATATCCAGCCTGTCTAACTGTTTATGTAATTCTGGGGAATGCCCTGAAGTCCCATCCATGGACTGAGGCCAAAAGTCTTTGCTCTAACATGACACAAACCACATTGTATTCTAATTGTTTGTTTGCTTATTTCTGAGACGGAGTCTTGCTCTGTCGCCCAGGCTGGAGTGCAGTGTCATGATCTCGGGTCACTGCAACCTCTGCCTCCTGGATTCAAGCGATTATCCTGCCTCAGCTTCCCAAGTAGCTGGGATGACAGGCGCCAGCCACCACACCCGGCTAATTTTTGTATTTTTAGTAGAGACGGGATTTCACCATGTTGACCAGACTGGTCTCAAACTCCTGTGCCAGGGTGTTCCAGGCACTGGAGACGCCGTAGTGAAAGGATATAGTCATTGCCCTCAAGGGTCTCAAGCAGGGGAGGCTAATCCTTAGATGCACAATTCTGGAGCATGGCAGGACCTGCAGCGACTTGCATAGTGATACCCAGAGGAGGTCACCTGAGGGAGGTAGGGATTGGGGGAGTAGGGGAAGGTGGGAGAAAGGGAATGCTTCGTGTCCTCAGGCTGTATACAGAGAGACCTGTTCATCATGATTTGCTTTTGTTACTGCAGGCCAAAGCCCAGAAAGTTTTGCAGAGGCTGGATGATGTCCAGGAAATATTTCACAAGAGGCAAGTGAGTCTGATGAAATTGGCAGCCAAACAGACTCGTCCAGTGCAACCTGTGGCCCCACATCCTGAGTCTTCACCAAAATGGGTGTCATCGAAAACCAGCCAGCCCTCCACCTCGGGTAGGTTATTTGAGGAAAAGAAGCTTTGTGGCTTTTGTGTTTCATCAGCACCATGAGGACTGAGACTGGTTGTCTACGATGGATAATGGTCGCTGTTTTAACAGATACTATTTAAAACAGACTACAGATATGGTATAGTGCAGACATGGAAGACATAAACACTTAGATAACACCAAGTGCCTGGATGCAAGGAGAAACACACAATCTACTGAAGGAATAATAAAAATGCATCATAAAGGCTGGGTGCGGTGGCTCACGCCTGTAATCCCAGCACTTTGGGAGGCCATGGCGGGTGGATTATCTGAGGTCAGGAATTCGAGACCAGCCTGGCCAACATGGTGAAACCCTGTCTCTACTGAAAATATAAAAATTAGGCTGGGCGTCGTGGCTCACACCTGTAATCCCAGCACTTTGGGAGCCTGAGTCGGGCAGATCATGAGGTCAGGAGATCGAGACTATCCTGGCTAACACGGTGAAACCCCATCTATACTAAAAATACAAAAAATTAGCTGGGCGTAGGGGCAGGCGCCTGTAGTCCTAGCTACTTGGGAGGCTGAGGCAGGAGAATGGCATGAACCTGGGAGGCAGAGCTTGCAGTAAGCGGAGATGGTGCCACTGCACTCCATCCTGGGTGACAGAGCAAGACTCCGTCTCAAAAAAAACATATATATATATACATACACACACACACACACACACACACATATATATACACACATATATATATAAATAAATTAGCTGGGCATAGTGGCAGGCGCCTGTAATCCCAGCTACTCAGGAGGCTGAGGCAGGAGAATTGCTTGAACCCGGGAGGCAGAGGTTGCAGTGAGCAGAGATTGCACCATTGCCCTCCAGCCTGGGCGACAAGAGCAAAACTCTGTCTCAACAACAACAACAACAACAACAAATGCATCATAATAATAACAACGTAATAATAACAGCATAAAATAGACCCCATTCAGGACCTTTAAAAGGCCCACTTTTTATTAGCAATGGAGTAGTAAAATTGGTTCTTTGAGCAAAGATTTAAAAAATAGGTAAGTTCTTATGCCAATCCCACATGGTCCTGATTACTATAGCTTATTAGCCTTTAAGATCAAGTCATGCGATGTTCCAACATTGTTCTTTTTCAAGGTTGTTTTGGCTATTTTATTTAGGTCCTTTTCATTGTTCCATAAATTTTAGAATCACCTTTCAATTTCTTCTGGGATTATGATGGGGATTACACTGGATATATGAGCTAATTTGGAGAGAACTATTATCTTACCAATATTGATTTTTCCAATTCCTGAATATAACTTATGTTTTTTAGGTCATCTTTAATTTCTCTCAACAATGCAGTTGTTTTGAGTGTAAAGGCCTTAGGCATCTCACATTTTTTTAACCCTATAATGAATGGAATTTACCATATATAACTAAGAATAGGAATAGATTTCTATATAGAAATATAATCCTATCATCTGCGAATAGGGATACTTTTACTTTTTTCTGTTTCAATCTTTATACTTTTTTTCTTGTCATATTATAATGACTGGGACCTCCACTACAATGTCAAATAGAAATGGTGAGAGCAGACATCCCTGTGTTTTCCCAATATTAGGAAAAGTGTTCAAGTTTCACCTTTAAGTATGATGTAAGCTATAGGTTTTCCACAGATGTCTTTTATCAGATTGACGGAATTCCCTTCTATTTCTATTTTTTGGAGAGTTTTTATCAGGAATGATTATTGAGTTTTTCAAATGCTTATTTGGTCCATGTATTGAGATAATGATATGGTTTTTCTTCTTTGTTTGTTAATATGGTAAATTACAATGATTTGTTTTCAAATGTTAAAACAACTGTACATTCTTGGAATAAACTGCCCTTGGGCAGGATGTACATGTCATTTGTTTATGTCGTGTATTGTGGAGCTCTGTCATTAAGCACATACATATTCATGGTTTTTATGTCTTTCAGATATATTAGCCCTTTTATAATTATGAAATGTCTCTCCTTCCCTCCTTACCTCTAGAAATACTCTTAAAGTCTGTCTTGTGTGATATTGTCACAGCCATTCCAGTTTTCTCATGCTTAGTGTTTGCACAACGTATTTTTTTTCTGTTTTCTATTCTGTCTTTGTATTTAAAGTATATTTGTTGTAGGCAGCATATAGTTGGGTCTTGCCTTTTTATACACTGTGACCTCTGCCTTGTAATTGGAGTGATTAGATTTTTATGTTTACATCCATCATCATTATTGATATAGTTGGATTTAGAGTTCCTGTTTTGTTATCCTATATGTCTCATGTGCTTTTTATTCCTCTTTTCCTCCTTTCCTGCCTTCTTTTGGGTTAGTAAATATTTTTTAATATTTTGTTTTAATTCCTCTATTGGCTTGTTATCATATCTCTTTGCACTGTTTTTCACCCAGACTAGGGACTACCATATGCATCCTTAACTTGTCATGATCTATTGAGTTAGTTTCATACCATTCTATGCAAAATATAGGAAATCTACAACATCATACTTCCATATGCTCCCCATCCATTGTCTGTGCTATTCTTATCATAAATATTACGTCTATATATATTAATCCTCCACTATGGTATTATAATTTTTGCTTTAAATAGTCATATATCAAATTAAGAGAAATACATATGTGTGTGTGTGCATGTGTGTGTGTGTGTGTGTGTGTGTGTGTGTGTGTATACATACCCCCTTATTCACCATTTCTGGGGTTCTTCATTCCTTATTATAGATTTGAGTTACTATCTTATATCATTTCTCTTCAGAATAAAGAGCTTCTGTTAGTATTTATTGTTGGGGAGTCTACCAGCAACAAATTCTTTTCTTGTCTTTGTGTTTTCCTTTTTGTGGGGAACAGGGTCTCGCTTTATTGTCCGGGCAGTTTTCGAACTCCTGGGCTCAAGCTCTCCTCCCGCCTCTGCCTCCCTAAGAGCTGGGATTACAGTTGTGAGCCACCGTGCCTGGCCGGTTAGCAATACATTCTTTCAGTTTTTGTTTATCTGAAAATTGTGGGGTGTTTTGGTAATTCTCCATTTAGTACAATTTACAATCCCTTGTCTTCCACCATGTATCCTACTTTTTAGAAGTAAGCCTTGATAACATTTAGTGTATTTCTTTCCTGAATTTTTATCTGCAAACACACACACACATCCACGTACACACTCTAACACACTTGCATACACATACCACAGACATACCCAAACATACACAAAGACATCCTTCTTAGATGATTGGAAACAGAACTTGGTTCTCTTGACCTTTCATCTTTCCTCAAGCTAAACTATGTTCACATCTATGACTTGGCCTCATTCATTGTTTCAAGGTACATATGTTTGTTTCAAGTAAATAAAGCAGGAATTACAGATTTGTTTCTCGGCTTTTCAAATACAAGATTTCATAATAGATAATACTCCTTCCCAGAATAAATAGATCTTTGTCAAGTCTGAACAGGTTGTCATTGACCTAAGTCAAACAACTAGCTCGTTTTGCAGAACAATCCTGCACTTTTGTTTTTGGCAAGTATCTACTGAGTGTGGACTCTAGCAAGTCACTAAAAGTATTTTCAAACATTTTTGTCTGATTCCTTAGTAACTGAGTCTGTGCCAAGATAAGCAATTGTATTTCACAGTGTAAAGAAGATGGGCGGAGGAGCTTAAGAGCTGGAATTTCAGCTCTGACTCTTGTTAGCTGGATGCCTTAGCTACAACTTTTAACACCTCTGAAGTTCATAAGGAATGTTAAAAAACTTTTTAGTGCCATGTGGCAATAATAGCTAAAATGTGTTATGCATTATATATGATCTACATTCTTCACAGATGAACTCATTAAAGCCTCATTACAGCCCTTTACTATAGGATTTCTCATTTTTCCCTACTTTACAGATGAAAAATGTAAGGCACAGAGGTGACTGTAATTATGTGTGTCTCATGCATGGAAGAGCAAGGTTTGAACACTGGCAGTGTGGCTTCTGTGGCCCCACCTTTCACTGCTTCACTCTACTTACAGTGTCAAGGACAGGCACTTCTCAGTCATGGTGTCACCAATTATAGTGCATGCATTTCTAGCATCTAGTTATTGTGCCTGGCATCACTCACTTTATAGAGATCCGACAGAAAGGGAGGAGCCCAAAGGATTGTCTGTTATTACAAAGCAGCATTAATGGTCATATGTATAACCTGGGGTAGCAGTGTACTTTTCTATGATTTTCAACATAACATCTATGAAAAACCCATAGAAAGCCCAAGCTGCTTCCAGTTAGCTCACAGAATGGAAGGGTTGGGAGGGGCCTCTGGAGATCAGATGGTCAACCTCCATCAAGTCTACTGTAGCTAAGAATCAGGGTGATATATTGGTGGTGTTCGATGATGGCATTTTGGTCTTGGGACCTACAAATGCTAAAATTGGCTGGGCGCGGTAGCTCATGCCTGTAATCCCAGCACTTTGGGAGGCCGAGGCAGGCAGATCATGAGGTCAAGAGAGCAAGACGATCCTGGCCAACATGGTAAAACTCCATCTCTACTAAAAATACAAAAATTAGCTGGGTATGGTGGTGCGTGCCTGTAGTCCCAGCTACTGGGGAGGCTGAGGCAGAAGAATCACTTGAACCTGGGAAGCGGAGGTTGCAGTGAGCTGAGATCACACCACTGCACTCCAGCCGGGTGACAGAGCGAGACTCCTCAAAAAAAAAAGAAATGCTCAAATCCTGCCTGGGATTAATCATGTCTCCTGTGAGTTTCCCAAGGGACCAGCATATACAAGGGTGGTGACTGTGACAAATAAGAATTCAAAGTACCTCTTATCTATTAGCCTTGTGGTCATCACCCACAATGCTTGGTAAAGCTGGTAAGGTGGGTTAGGAAGCCTGGAGGCCTAACCAGGGCTTTTCCTCTCCAAGTCCTAATTTTACTACCAAATGGCCATGGAGCTTGAAGAATGGCTATTTCGCAGGTGTTTAGAGCCTTGTGGAAAAGGGAGAAGGGAGATAGAGTGACGGAGAGAAAAGAGCAAGAGCAGCAGGCATGGCCATCCTCTTACAATACAATCATAGTATGATTGGGTGTGTACATGTATGTGTGTAAAAAGAGGGACAGCATTTGAAAGAAGACTATAATGAAATATACTAAGTGATTGTACTTCAATGTTAAGATTTTAGTGTTTTTCAGATTTTCTGTAATAAGCAAAAATTAATTACCTTTATAATGGAAAATATATTCAATACAATACAGCACCTAGAATTTAGTCTTTGAATCCAAGAACAACATCAAGTGCAACATTATGCTGTACACATGATGCATGCCAAAGCAGCAGTGCATAAAAGAATCCACAAAGTTTGTAATATGGAAGACTTCATGAGGAAAGTGGCCTTTTTGTTTGTTTGTTTGAGATAGAGTCTAGCTCTGTTGCCCAGGCTGGAGTGCAGTGGCGCAATCTCAGCTCACCAGAACCTCCGCCTCCCGGGTTCAAGTGATTCTCCTGCCTCAGCCTCCCAAGTAACTAGGATTACAGGCACCTGCCACTGTGCCCAGATAATTTTTGTATTTTTAATAGAGACGGGATTTCACCATGTTGGCCAGGCTGGTCTCAAACTCCTGACCTCAGGTGATCTGCTCGCCTCAGCCTCCCAAAGTGCTGGGATTACAGATGTGAGCCACCAAACCCAGCCAAAAGTGACCTTTTAGCTGGGCCTTAAAAATGGGAATGACAGAAAATCTGCTATTCTTTACCACATTACTATATTTACAGATTTGTTGTAGTTTGATGTTTCATATGGTGCTGGGTGTGCACCATATGAAACATATGGTGCTTTTTTCATATGGTGCTTTTTTCTCTTCTGCTGAAATGTCAAGTCCCTGGAGCCAAGGATTCTGTTTCTTTTCTGTGTCTCTCCTTCACCTCCAATTTCATCCACCCCCTAGGAAATCAGTGCAGCAGCTCAGTTGAGCTTTTATAGTTAACCACATTGACATGGTCCAGCTATTTGTCCAAGTCAGACAAAGTGCACTGAGTTATAATTTATAAGTCAAATAACCAAATTAATGGCAGGTTTTCTTAGTCCCTCTAGCTCCTCCTCTGAGAACGTCTGAGGAACATTATACGGAGACAGAGTTGAACTCCCGGGGAAAGGAAGATGATGAGACTAAATTTGAAGTCAAGGTAAAATTACCTTTATTTTACTTATAGAACTTTCTGACAAGAGGGAAGATTGCTGTCATAATTATCAATAAATCAACAAATTGTGCTTCCTTAATCTGTACCTAAGGCACATAGCACAGACTAATGCTTTCAAGAACTGGGGTTTAGAGGATTTTTTTTTCTTTTCATCCTTTTCTTTCTTCTTAATGGCAGCTAGAAATGAAAGCTATTTGGTCGTATATGTAATTATTGGTAGTTACTGTTGTAGTAAAAGAAAAATAATTTTATTTATTTCTGTAATCTGACTTCATATTTAAAATTGGTAGAACAATGTATGGTTCATGTATAAAAAGAACATGACAGGCCGGGCGTGGTGGTTCACGCCTGTAATCCCAGCACTTTGGGAGGCCGAGGTGGGAAGATCACGAGGTCAGGAGTTCGAGACCAGCCCGGCCAACATGGTGAAACCCCATCTCTACCAAAAATACAAAAACTAGACAGGTGTGGTGGCAGATGCCTGTAATCCCAGCTACTCGGGAGGCTGAGGCAGAAAAATCGCTTGAAACTGGAAGGTGGAGGTTACAGCGAGCTAAGATTGTGCCACTGCACTCCAGCCTGGGCAACAGAGTGAAACTACATCTCAAGAAAAAGAGAGCATGACAAAATTGCGTAGAGCTGCACACACACATGCACACACACAAGTGCGTGAATAACTGGTGAACCCTGAATAGGCTCTGTGGATTGTGCCAGTGTCAATTTCTTAGATGTTAACATTGGAGGAGGTTTGGAGAAAGGGGACATGAGACTTTCCATTTCTTTGCAACCTCATGTGACTTAATGTAATTATTTCAAAATAGAAGTTTAAAAAAAGCATAAGGTTTGGAATCAGGCAGATCTGGGTTTAAGCAACATAACCTCTTGAAACCTGTTTCTTGCTTGTACAAATGGGTATAACAACAACTACCTCCTGAAAATATTTTGAGCACAAAATGAAAATTCAAAAATTGCTAAGAACTGTATAATTTTAAAGTAACATATATTTAGAAACTGAAGTATATTTAATTGTGAATTGTGAATATAAGCTGCTGCATAGCAACCCCCGAAGGGGTTCCCTTTCCCCTGCCTCACTGAAAATTAAATATTTGACTGGCTGAATGGTTCTGAAACCAGAGGCCATGGGCTCAAATGAGCTTCAGCAACATTTATGATCCATCATCAATCACCAAAGTATCTGAATATGAACCCCACGGGAACTCCACTGACCTTGAAAGAGTCCGGAAGAAAGTGAGTTTTAGGCTTTTCTTCTTGGAGGCAGAAACAGAGTGGGAACGAGGGTTCTCAGCAGACTTTTCTTAGAGACAGAGAAAGCTGCGTCCGTCTGCCAATTTGTTTAGTCATCCTGTATTCAGGGCAGATTAGGACGCAGCCACCACTGTCCATAAATCCCTCCTGGTTGGAGGAATTGCATCACCACGTTTTCTCAAGTTAGGAAACTGTATGAAATTTCATACTGTCCTGATCAGCCACCTAAAAAAGTAAATAGCAATTTTTAAAAATAGATTCACCTGATTTAACACCCAGGCGGTCTGTGGAATCATTAAGTAATAGTAAAAGGGTTTCATTGTGGTCCTCTTCAAAAGTGAACATCAGCCTATCCATTTCTGCACCCTGGACTTCTGGGAGAATGTCATCTCTGAAGGTGAGGACTGTGTCACATGATCAGAGCTCAGATTTGGCCCCTGAGCTCATATGCTGTTGCCTTGACTCACGCCGTGATGTGAACTCACTTCCTATCTCTATGACCTACTTTGCCCATCTTCAGACAACATATTTATGATCTGCACACTATAAAGATGCTGCGGGAGTTTTAAGCATATGGAAGTTCTCATATAAAGGAATCCAAATTAGAGTGATTTATTTCAATAATTGTGAACAGTAAACAAGTGCTATTGTTTTTCGTTGTTGTAAAAGAAAAACAGACAGTGTAGGAGCAGCGGTGGGGATAGAATCAGAGGCCTGTAGGTGTGGAAAGTGTTGAGTAGAATTCAAGAAGCCCTGGTCACCCAACTTTTGGTTTCTTCCTTCTTTTGCCATGTTGTTTATTTAATTTGGACTCCAAACCCATCCTGTTAAGTTGCCATCTCCCTCTGTATTTAGGCAACTCACCAAACAGTGTGGGTACTGTTAAACAAGCACAAGTCCATGTTAAAATCATCCTTCTGTGTTTCAGTTGTTTTCTTCCTTATTGTTGATTTGTTTGCATATTTAATGAAAAGCTTGTCTCCCAACAGCATATGTTAACAGTCAAGGTGGTGGAGGAAGCAGAGTAGGAACAGAGGCTGGTCAGATTTCTGCTTAGAAAGACCAAGGCTATGGGAGGAAATGTAAGCAGAATCCATAAAGTCATGAACAACATGAGCAGGAAGAAAGTGGATTTGTGCACTAAATCCCCAAATCCTAGACTTAGGAATGAACTTAGGACCAATAAAAGCAATTAGTGTTTCACACATTGTGTATTATAACCAGGGAAATTGTTATTCCAAAGTATGTAAGAAAACTAGTAAGAAAAAGATAGGTTCAAAAAAAAGGTTTAGATTCATGTCTGTGTGGATCATGGCTTATTAAAAGGGGGAAAAATCAATTCACTAACATCAACAATAATCATTGCAGCTTGTGTTTAGTGGCCACTGTCCAAGAGAGATGACCAGGATGCATAGAGCATGCATCTAACTCTGGGTGGCAATTCTGACATCTTTTTGGCCTTAGGTCTAGAGCTCAAAGATGAAATGAAACACAGCCAGTCTAGTAGAGTGAATCATAATGTTATGATAAATGCCAGCCCTTTGCCCTTGAGAGTAAATACACAGAGAAAAAAAAATAGCTGTGAACCAAAACCGTCTATAATACAGTCACTGATACTCACTTACCTACAACTAAAATTATGACATGGTTTGATCATGATCAGAGAAATCATTTCCTTTTCTGGCAGGGTGATCCTTGCCATGCTGGTTCTGGGGAACTTGAGAAGCTAAACTTGACAGGGCAGCTGAGACTCTTCCGGGGCCATCTGGCAAGGGTGATGCCCTGTGCTTGGCTCACTGACGTCATCTGGGAAAGCCCTGTGGTGGAAGCGATTCGCTGTTCTTGTTGGCAATAGTGATGTGACTATTTCCTGTTCTTCACTGGCCGAAAGCTGAAAGCACGACTCACGGGAACTGCTTTCCCCGGGCTGCCAACATCACAGCCTTTTTGTAAGCTGGAAATAAGTCAGAGGCTGACAATTTCTTTTTCCTAAATGTGGACCTACAGAATTAAGAAAGAGCTAACAGTGCTCCTTTGGTGCCTGTTAAAGTTATTTAAAGGAGCAGAAGCCTATTCTGTGCTCCCAGAAGATGAAATAAATAAATAAATAAAGTAACAGAAGCCTTTTCAGGATTCTGAGCAAAGAGCCTCCTAAATTAAAAAAATAAATAAATAAAAGTTTTTGAATGCAGGGGCTGGAAGGGAATGGATAGGTGAGTGAAGGGTTGCTATCATTGGCTGAAGGCCAGACATTGTACTGGGTGCTGTGTGTAGCTGAGTCCATCTCTAGTCCTCAGAACCTTGTGAGGACGATATTTTCCATTTTATCAGCAGTGCCATGAGACTCAGAGGTTGAGTTTCCCCAAGGGTCATACAACTAGTAAATGTTGGAGCTGGGATTTGAAACTAGCTGTTTACTAATCTGGCAGCTTACTTAACTCCCTAACTTATCTATCTGATTATTTATTAATACTTAATGTACCCAACCAGCAGCTTATTTAATCTCTTGTGCCCTAAATGTCCTTTTCTGCCAAATGGTGATAAATCATAGCAATTTCACAGATGGCTGATTAAATGAGAAATGTGTGGAAGCAGCTAGCACTGTACCTGACACCTAGCAGGATCTTGGTGAATTTTAGTTCCTCATTTAATCCTGTGTTTAGAGACAGAATGGTCAGTGTGAAAGATGGAAAAGAAGATGAAAGAAGGTCAGATTCAGGGCTTATACAGAATTATACTATTGTTGAATATGTGCCTTACTGCCAAATGATAACAGATCAGGGGCCAAATTCAGTTCCTTGTCTTCTCATTACTTTGACTCCCAAAAGTTTTATTAATATCTCTGATTCTCAGCAAGAAAACTGTATGAACTATAAACACATTTCAATGCTTGCCTTCTGTGATATTTGAAGTCTAGCCAGTGTCAAAGCTAATGGGAGATTCAGGGACTCCACCAAATCCTGGGGTAGCCCTCAGCCAAGTTCTCTGAAGTTTCCAGAACAAAGATTCTCATGGTTTCTTGTGTACCACAGCTCTGAGAAGCTTATGAATTATGCAGATTCCCAGGGCCCCACTCTCTGAGATTCTAATTAGGGAGGTGTAGGGTCAGGTCCCGGAATCTAAATTTTTTTTTTTTTGGAGACAAGAGTCTCACTTTGTCGCCCAGGCTGGAGTGCCATGGAGTGATCTCAGCTCATTGCAACTTCCGCCTCCCAGGTTCAAGTGATCCTCCTGCCTTAGCCTCTAGAGTAGCTGGGATTACAGGTGCCCGTCACCATGCCTGGCTAATTTTTGTATTTCTAGTAGATACAGGGTTTCACCATGTTGCCCAGGCTGGTCTTGAACTCCTGACCTCAGGTGATCCACCTGGCTCAGCCTCCCAAAGTGCTGGGATTACAGGCGTGAGTCACCACACTCGGAATCTGAATTTTTAACTTACGTGTTTGGTGACAAGAATGCAGGTGGTATAAAGATCTCACTCTTTGTAACATTGCCCTAGAGGTTACATTTATAGGCCATGAGGACTTGGGATAAAGGAGAACTCATTAAGTTGGATCTGGATTTCTCAGGCTAGTATAGGGTCTAAAGTTTAGAGGAATGAGGTGGTGATTACATTAAGCTATGAGAATGTATTTTTGTTGAGGGAGCTGAATAAGATAAAAGAGAGAATAACATTAAGATTACCATTGGCCTTGCTCTTTCACCAATAAAGAAATGACATCACTAAAATATTTGGTGGGTTCAACTGGGTACATGGCTTATTCAGCTCAATTTAATATATGTTAAGGCAATTGGTGTGGGTCATATGAAAATGATTTTATCATCAGGCCTAAATTCAGGAAACTTGAAACTTTCATGGGGGAAACAACATATTTCTAATAATTTATAATATAAAGCAGAATGACGTTTCTACAGTAAAAGGAATATATAATGTGGTAGAGAAAGCAATTCCTCACAAAGACATCAAGGATGGCTTTCAAATGAGGTGGCATTTGAATTCAACTCTAAAGAATAAATAAGGCTGGGCACGGTGGTGGCTCACGCCTGTAATCCCAGCACTTTGGGAGACTGAGGTGGGTGGATCACCTGAGGTCAGGAGTTCGAGACCAGCCTGACCAACATGGTGAAACCCCATCTCTACGAAAAATACAAAAATTAGCTGGGCATGGTGGCGGGCACCTGTAATCCCAGCTACTCAGGAGGCTGAGGCAGGAGAATCGCTTGAACCTGGGAGACAGAGGTTGCAGTGAGCCAAGATGGTGCCACTGCTCTCCAGCCTGGGTGACAGAGCAAGACTCCGTCTCAAAAAATAAATAAATAAATAGAACTCCGAAAGGTGGGTAAGATAGAGAAGGGCATTCCAGAATGAGGAAGGGTATAACGTCTCAGAGGTCTAAAGGGCCTAGGCTATCCTGGGAATGGCTCAAGAATGCTGGGAAGGTAGATGAGAGACAGTTTACTGAGGCTTTGGTTGAGGAATGTTGACAGGAGGAGGAGGGCACCTGTGTATTAGGAAGCTGACTCTGGTAGACAGTAAAGAGCAGGTTAGATGAAGGCAGGCAGGCCGACCAGCCGCTGGCCGTTGTCACGGTCAGCTGAGACATCAGTGGTGAGAGCTTACTAGTAGCTATGGCAAAAAGAGATGAGCAGAAATCATACCCATTGACTGAAACATTCTCCCTAGTGGCTAGAACACGACTATCAGAGAAAATGCATAGAATGAAGGAGGGGATCAAGGCAGAGAAGGTAGGGGGAGGAAGCATGATACCAAAGACAGCTTTGACGTTTCCATCTTGGATTCCTCATGGGATGAATTTGTTGGCCCAATAAAGTACTTAGGAGGAACAGTAAGAAGTAAAGGCTTATGACAGCTGAGTCCAGGTTGTGGGGGGTCTCATAGATTGATAAGAGCACCTATACCCTCTGTCAGTGGGGCTAATGCTGCCCCAGAGGCTGCAGCCCTGCCCACACCATTGATGCTAGGATAGTCAACCCACTGGCCTTGTAGCTGTATGGCGATTATTTGTAAACTAGCTTTGGGACCAAATTTGCTGGGACAATGACTGGCCTAATAAAGTACTTTTCTGATTTTTTATTTTATTTATGGGTTAAGATTTACAGGCATAAAAATTGTTACAATGAAATTTATCCATGGAGCTTAAAATCAGATGAAACCAAACAGCCTGAGAAGATTCAAGATGTACGGGCAGCTTCCTTTCAGTGTCCTTGGCACACTTACTTCCTTTACATTTTCTTGGTTTGGGAATGGGAAAGAGTTATCACATAACATGTTTCTCACTTCCTGATATTTTAAACAGAATTACGTATTTGCAAATTTGTTAAAACATTTGCAGTCAGCTTTATAAGAAGATGTTTTTCCTGTAAACAAACTACTGCCAATAGCGTTTAGAGTATTAGTCCAGACTATGAGGTCAGGAGATCGAGACCATCCTGGTTAACATGGTGAAACCCTGTCTCTACTAAAAATACAAAAAATTAGCCGGGCGTGGTGGTGGGTGCCTGTAGTCCCAGCTACTTGGGAGGCTGAGGCAGGAGAATGGCGTTAACCTGGGAGGTGGAGCTTGCAGTGAGCCGAGATTGCGCCACTGCATCGCAGCCTGGGTGACAGCACAAGACTCTGTCTCAAAAATAATAATAATAATAATAAATAATAATAATAATAATAATAAAAGCCAATTTAACCAGTAAGTAAATTGAACTCATTACTAACAATAGTAGCTGGGAAATTTAATATCTTAGATTAAAAAGACCCTGAGGCTGGGGGTGGTGGCTCATGCCTGTAATCCCAGCGCTTTGGGAGGCTGAAGCAGGATGATTGCTTGAGCTCAGGAGTTCGAGGCTGCAAGCTTCAGGAAGCTATGATCACACCACTGCCCTTCAGCCTGGGTGACAGAACAAGACCTTGTCTCAAAAAAAAAAAAAAAGACCCTGTGAAAATTTTGAAATAGGCAAAATTGCATTTAGGATCCAGTCTCTTATCTTTCTCTATTCATTTCTCATTTCCACAAAGCCTCAGGAACACTGAGGCTTGTTCTTCAAGCCTGCCCTTCCCCTTCAAAGGGGCTTCAGTCTATACAGTGTCCTAAAACCTTCCTTTCCTTGTCCTTTCCTCCAGGAAGCCCCCTCCCAAGGCAGCTGATCTGGACTAAAGGGAGAGGCAATCTGAGCTAGTTCACCACAATGCATGAATGATGGGCAGTCTGAAAGCCCTTTAACTCTCCTGGAAATAGTTGCAGTTTTAAAAAGGGGACAGACTGCCCAGTTTTCCAAAGGAATATTTAAGTGGCTTTTGCAGGCAATGAAAATGGAAAGTAGGAAAAGAAGTGCTAGGAACAGCCAGGCAGATGGAGCAAATAGGGCAGACAAACCAGCTGTGAATGCACTGCTAGGGTAGATTCTCTCCCTGTTCTCCATGTCAAAACCCAGTGAGTTTCCAAAAAAAAAAAAAAAAAAAGATGAGGTTTCCCCTCTTTTTCCCATCAGTTCTGGAGAGGAAGACAGAGCCACTCATTCCTGTGGCTAGTATTTTTTTACTCTGGGGCTGCGTCATGTAGAACACCCTGGACTGAGGCTGTGGGTAAATGCCTTTGCCTTTATTTCCTTCCCTTCCTTTTCCTTTCCTTTTTCTTACTCTTCTCCCCTGCATCCCATTTGGTAGAGAACATTTTGATAATTATTGATTCCTACTTGACATACCTTTTCATTTTATTTCTCATTTCCATAATTAATTTACATAATTAATTAAATTTACAATGCCAGAAAATGCTGAACCTTTAACACTTTTTTATCATTCTTTATACTTTAAACAAAGAAGGTGGCACGGGCCCTTGAAATCTGCTTTTTTTTCTCTCCTCAGAATTGGGCCTAATAGCTCCTGCTTTTAAGAAAATTGATCATAATAGTGAATAATACTTTCACTTAAATTACCAGATACCCTTGTTTTTGCTTGTTTGTTTTTTTTACAGAGTCTCACTCTGTTGCCCAGGCTGGAGTGCAGTGGCGCCATCTCAGCTCACTGCAACCTCTGCCTCCCGGGTTCAAGCGATTCTCCTGCCTCAGCCTCCCGAGTAGCTGGGAGTACAGGCACGCACCACTGTACCCAGCTAATTTTGTGTTTTTAGTAGAGACGGGGTTTCTCCATGTTGGCCACCAAGGCTGATCTCAAACTCCTGACGTCAGGTGATCTGCCCCACCTTGGCCTCCCAAAGCGCTGGGATTACAGGAGTGAGCCACTGCGCCCGGCCCAGATACCCTTGCTTTAAAAGAGTTGGAACTGAAATCGCTTTCTACACATTCCTAAAATCACAAAGTAAAATCATTTAACTTTGGGGAAAAGTTAATTTAATTTTGTTCAAAGGTTGGTATCTCCCCTTTAGGGAAGAAAAAAAACAATTTCAATAATCAATTGAAAATTAGCCATTGGGACTTTTCAAAATATAAGTTTAAAAAGAGTTTATATGTCCTTTGGAGAAACTGAAAAAAAAATGATTTTTTTTACAAAATTCCTCTAGGCGTTTTTTTCAATTTTGAGAGCATGCATTTCTTCAAAATATAGGGGAGAAAGAACAGTTAGATTTTAAGTGTTTTGGGAAAATGTAAGAAGTTACCTTTCAAGGTGTTCCTGGAGAGGCTGTGTGTCGGTTGGTGTCACTTTGAAACTGGAGGGAGGCTGGAAGTGGGGAGGTGGAGGTTTGTGGATATGGGGGTTGGGGTATGCGAGGGTAGTTGGACCCAGAGCAGTTCCCTGCCTCATTACCACCCCCTCCTTTTTTTTTTGGAGACGGAATCTTGCTCTGTCGCCCAGGCTGGAGTGCAGTGGCGCAATCTCGGTTCACTCAACCTCCACCTCCGGGTTCAAGTGACTCTCCTGCCTCAGCCTCCTGAGTAGCTGGGACTACAGGCATGTGCCACCATGCCCAGCTAATTTTTGTATTTTTAGTAGAGACGGGTTTTCACCATGTTGGTCAGGCTGGTCTTGAACTCCTGACCTCGTGATCCGCTCGCCTCGGCCTCCCAAAGTGCTGGGATTACAGGCGTGAGCCACCATGCCCAGCCAATTGTTGTATTTGTAACAGTGATCTGTGATCAGCAATCTTTTTTGCCATCTTTTTGTCACCCTTTTTCTTCAGGATAAAATGACCGTAAGGGGAGAGGGGCTGTTCCGCCTGATTGGCCTCCCGATAGGGCAGGCCATGAGTGACTTCCCTGTCACAGCACCAGCTGGCTGCCAGCCCTCCCTCTCCTAGGTATACCCTAGGGGCAATTCAGGGTGAAGGAAGGGAAAAAGGATGCAGTGTCACAAGAAACGATTGTTGCTCTGGTTTGGAAGAGTATCCTTTTATCATTCAATGGAGCTCATAAGGAATCCCTCACTAAGAAATATGGCAGCAATTGTGGAGTTAGTCTGTGGTCAATTTTTTGTTTACTATTGGAATAAAAGAAAGCTTTTACTTGAATATGCTCTCTTCCTCCTAGAGCTTTCAAAATGTGTAATTTAAAAATTTCCTAAAAGTACTTTGGCTACAATTCACCTTTCATCTCAAAAAAAAAAAGAAATAAAAAATTAAACAAATAAAAATAAAAGATCTCATCAGTTATGATGTAAATGAAAAAATGTGTGTGTGTGTGTGTGTGTTTGTGCGTGTGTGTTATGATGTACTTCTTATGAGTTGTGGTCAGGCTTTGAAAGTCACTATGCTAGAACACAACGAATCTGTCTATACCTTAATAAAACATTGGTATACTGTGCAGCTTTTATGGATGCAGTCTCTGGATCTGCTGTGAGTCCTTCCCATTGCATCCTCAATGGCATCGGTGTTATAGTCCATTAGACTTGCTTGGCAGAGGAGACTCCTTCTACCCCCACACCAACCGTCTGACACATGTCAGCAAGAGCAAAGTGCCAAGGCATTTCTGCAAGCTCCTGAGGGCATCTCATGCATGACAAAAATCTATAAATTAGGGAGATGTCATCATTCAATGTAAAAGATGACAAGGTCCATTACCTACTCCTGAGTCATTGTTATTTTTCCATCACTAGGTTATTATGAAATAAGACTCTACGATCCACCCCGCATACAATAGATCAACAGAGTTCGAAAGAGCACAATTCATTTTATAACTGGGAGCAGGTTTCACAGTGAGAGGAAATTTTGTTGGTAATAATGGTCATTCTTTATGAAGGGCCTGTATTACAGGCTGGGGATCCAAAGATGAGTAAGACTGAGTTCCAAGTCCAGTGAGGAATTCGGGCATAGTAATATCATAGATGAGAAACTGCAAAAGAATACAATATAACATTCACTGCTGTATTAATTAGTTCAACTTTATATAGAAAATGTGAAGAAAGACAAAAGTCTTTTCTTAAAAAGTCTTTAAAAGCCGAGGTCAGTGGATCATTTGAGGTCAGGAGTTCAAGACCAGCCTAGCCAACATGGTGAAACCCCATCTCTACTATAAATACAAATATATATATATATACTTGGAATATAAAATTGCCATATTGTTTTAGAGCTGAATTGGCAAAACTAGCATCCCAGGTACTTCTTTAGTTAGACTTGTTATCACGCATCTGTGAAAGCCTACACTGGGCTTCCTTCATCTCTGCCTCCAGCACTTTCTGGTCTTAGGGCGAGTGCAACTTTTCCAGACCTTGATTTCTTGCAAGAAATAAAAAAAGGAGATGTTGAATGCAGTGATCGCTTTACTGTCCTCTTATGAATCAACAGGGGTGGGGGAGTACAGTGTGAATGTACTTCCCCTTCATGATTAAGGGGAAAGGACACCTGCTTTTTTTTTTTTTTTTTTTGGATATGGTGTCTCGCTCTGTTGCTGAGGCTGGAGTGCAATGGTGTGATCTTGGTTCACTGCAACCTCCGCCTCCCAGGTTCAAGCAATTCTCCTGCCTCAGCCTCCCGAGTAGCTGGGATTACAGGCGCCCACCACCACACCCGGCCGATACCTGCTTTTGGGAATGAGTTTTTAGTGTGCCTAAAAGAAGCCAAAAAGGGAAACCATAATGGATCCACAGAGTGGCTGGGGGAAACCCGAGAAAGAGCGGCATGAGAAACTGGATATTTTGCTTATCGAGAGAATCAAAACCAAAATCAAACACAGAAATTGGGAAAGAAAAATATAGGTGAGGAGGTCCCTACAATATCAAATCTTACCAAAATTTCTTTCACTTCAGAGTGAAGAAATCTTTGAAAGCTGTCATGAAAGGGGGAACCCTGAGCTGGAGCAGCAGGCCAGGCTCGGAGACCTTTCCCCCCGCAGGTAAGACTGCAGATCCGTGGGTGCGCGGGGTGGGGGGCACGGGTGGCGAGGATCCTCTCTTTTACACCTCAGCCCGTCTTTCCCAGATAAGAATCATACTATTTATCCTCTATACTAACCTTCATTTATGTACCTGAGAACAAAACTTGTGGATCCCACAAAAGCAACAAGCAAAAGAGCTTAAAGTGACATCTTAAAAACCAAACTTCTAAGAATACAGTGTTTTAAAAATTGGGCTTTCAAGAGAATATTACATGTAAGCTAATGTTAATATTGACTGAATTATTGGTTTAAACACATTTAAAGTCTCTTGGTTCCCCAAAGACACAATTTATACAAATGCTGTTTTTGCTGTGTAGAAAGGTGTTTGCATCCTCAGAAATGCTGCATTGTTCAGAAAGCCTAAATTAGGGAGGTAAAAGCCAAAAATACACAGGGAAATTTATTTTAAAAAAATATTTATACTCAGAATCCCCATCATGACACCTGTTCTAGTGCTAGTCACATTATTTATACCCACACTGTTTGACTTGCAAGCTTTTATCCATGGCATCTATCATAATGCTTGACTCTTAGCAGGCCTCTGAAAAATGTCTGTAGAATGAATGAACAAACATCTTTAGGAACGTGCTCCTTGAGTAAACATAATATGAACTAGACTATTTTATATTCTTTCACTTACGGTGTATTCAAAGAAACATGTGGGCTCTTACTGATTGCCATGTTCCTGGAGTTATAATGAATGGCCCAATTCAGCATGTGAGTGTTGAATGGTATAATCTCTGAAAAACACCATTTGGCAATGATATGTTCTCTAGTCTTCCTTAAGTGACAGTTTATCTTTTGACACTTTTACTAAAACTCATACCTACTTTTGTAAGAGTCTTAGTGTTCTTTAAGTTAGTTGATGAATTATTGTATTAACCTATAACAGGCCAGGTGCGGTGGCTCAGGTCTGTAATCCCAACACTTTCCAACACTTTGGGAGGCTGAGGTAGGAGGATTGCTCGAGCTCAGGAGTTCAAGACCAGCCTGAGCAATATAGTGAGACACCATCTCCACAAAAAATTAAAACATTTAGTGGGGTGTGGTGGGGTGCACCTGTAGTCTCAGCTACTCAGGAGACTGAGGTGAGAAGATTGCTTGAGCCCAGGAGGCTAAGTCTGCAGTAAGCTAAGCTGTGATCACACAGCTGTGCTGCAGCCTGGGTGACAGAGCAAGACCCTGTCTCAAAGAGGAAGAAAAAAGAAAAAAACCTATGGCAGACTGCCAAATCATACTTCTTATGAGAAACACAAAGGAATAAAGTTACAGCACTTAAGAAACAAAAATATCTTTATGTTCTTGCAAAAGAACTTTGAGAAAAGGCAAAATTAGCCACTGAGTTAATCAAGAAGTAGCATCTGTAAGACTACTGTTTTGGTTCTACCACCAGCTTTGAATAAATACCTTAAGATCACCAGTCTTTGCTGCAACTGTTTAATCTATATTTCCTTATTCCTTTTTGATTTTATAGATTTGAGTTTTGCTGCATAACTATACAAATTTGCTTGGTATATAGAAAGCTTTCAGATTTTGGGGAGATGATTAATTATTTAGAACCCTAAGTGGACACTGTACAAGGCATAGTTGCCTTCAGAACTTGTAGCTAGTAAAAAAACACATGGAATGATTGGTAGGTAGTACGATAATATATGTGACTATAAATTTGGGGAGGAGGGAAGGAAGAGATGCTTAAGGGAAGAGAGAAGGTAGAATTGGATTTCCAAAATTTCAACAGGTATAGAAAAAACGGTGTTCTTGGCAAGGGAAACCAACTTAAGGAAGGTATGGTCATGATTGATATTTGTGATAGATAATAGTGGCAGTGATAAAAACCAAGCTATAGGGAATGAAGGAGGAAAAGTTTACGTAGGGCCTTGAAAACCAGGTAGAAGAGTTTAGATTTGATGCTGGAGGCAGTAAGAAGTCTTTGAGGTCTGGAGTAAAGGAATATTGTAATGAAAGCTATGATTAAGGATTGTGTCACTGCAGAATGCAGAAGTGATCGGAAGGAAAACTGACTCAAAGAGACATCGAATATTCCTCTCATTATTATCGCAGAATGAATAACCTCGCATATCAAGAGTTCTCTGGTTCTATTCTCATTGCAGCTATAGCATCCAATTAAAGTCCCCAAATATAGGTCATTAATTAATTCTTCCAAGTCATCACATTTTAGTACCAACTACAAACACTCCTACCACGACTTGCAAGTAAAAACTTCTACCATAACCAAATAATTCAGATGCTTACAAGTTTTAAATATAGATTGAGTTACACAATATGCTATGTGAAGAACTGAGCAGGAATCAGGTAAAAAACAGATGAGAGCACATTACATGCAAATATATCGAAGCACCAAACACTCCAAAGCAGATGTAAGGGCATTCCTGATATTAAGAGATTAGGGTTAAAATTGACTGTATTTCACACAGCTAACCATGTCAAAGCGAAGGAAGACGTAACCTTTTCAAATGGTATCTTAAAGCGCTATAACTACAGGTGATTTCATCCCTGTCTCAACAGATCGTAGTCATGCATTGCTTAACAATGAGGATAAGTTCTGAGAAATGCATTTTTTTTTTTTTGAGACAGTCTCACTCTGTCGTCCAGGTTGGAGTGCAGTGGCACAATCTCGGCTCACTGCAACCTCCCTCTTCCAGGTTCAAGCGATTCTCCTGCCTCAGCCCCCTGAGTAGCTGGGATTACTGGTGTGTGCCACCACACCCGGCTAATTTTTGTATTTTTAGTAGAGATGGGGTTTCATCATGTTGGCCAGGCTGGTCTCAAACTCCTGACCTCAGGTGGTCCACCTGCCTCAGCCTCCCAAAGTGCTGGGATTACAGGCCTGAGCCACCGCGCGTGGCCAATAAATGCACCTTTAGGTGACCACATCGACGTGCAAACATCCCAGGTTATACATACAAGAACCTAGATGGAATAGCCTGCTAGACACCTAGCTATATGGTAGAGCCTATTGCTCCTGGGCCACAAACCTGTACAGCATGTTACTGTACTGAATACTGCAGGCAATTGTAAGACAATGGAAAGTATTTGTGTATCTAAACACATCTAAATATACAAAAGGTACAGTAAAAATCTGAAATAAAACATAAAAAATGGTACACCTGTATAGGGCAGCTCCATTGCAATTTCATGGGACTGTCGTCATGTATGTGATCCATCGTTAACCGAAACGTCATTTTGTGGCACATGACTACATTAGGAAAGAACATCTCCCCATCCAGATATTCCAGCGTGAGTCATTTAACAAACAGTACCATCTTAGGTGGCTCTATAATGCAGAGAACATGATAATCCTATAGGAATAGGGCTAAGGCCATGTAGTACATTAAGACAGAACAAATGATTATAAGCAATGTTCATGAAAAAGTTTAAATACACATCTTATGATAATTTTTCAGTTGTTTATTGGAAACCATAGATTTTTTTTTAAAACCCACTAATTATTTTGCCATACAAGAGCAAAATTCAAATAATACAAATATTTAACATTTTGGTATAAAATTAACAATATGGAAAAAAGATGCAAACCAACCAAAAGGTAAAAAAATTTTAACAATAACACTGTGTATAACCATCTTTTATTCAAGTGACCATCCAAGCTGATAGTTTATTTTCCCTTTGTTGACATTTTTTTAAAAAGATAGCCCTGCATTGGAGCACCAAAAAGTTTTTTCCTTCTTTTTTAAAAGGTTGGAACCCTTTTATTCACAGATACTCTTCTCAGTACTTTAAGTGTGATGAAGGAATCATCTAGCAACTTCCTTCTTAGAAAAAAAGGAAGTGCCTTCATATTTCCTTGAAATTTAAACTTGCTCCATTCTATTCTAAGCAAAAATTAAAAGGACACAGTTCAGAAGAGCTCTTTCAGCAAATAAATAATTGTTTCACAAAAGCACTGCTGTAAACAAGATCACTTTGATGGCCAGAGACACTTACGTTTTCAGCCAATGGCAACCTTAAACACTTCCAAGTATAGATACACAGGGTATATATGGGCAAAAGGTAATACATCATTAAACAATCAACTAATAAAAATTAATTATAAGCTTGTTGCTTGGTCAAATATGCTTTTGTTCTCTACTTTTTTTTTAATTGGTCAGAAAACTTAAACGGTAATGATCTAAAACCCTGTATCTACTCTGAAAGTAACTACAACCTAGAATGTTTGACACTGTAGTTTTGACATTAGTTAAAAATACTAAATTATCTAAGCAATGTAAACAAGCCTCAAATTTCAAAATAGAAAAAAATTAAAATTTCTGTAAACATTAAAAAGCTACCTGTTAAAAATTATAAGTATCATCATCCAGTTGTGTATACTGAGAAATCTTTTTTAGTTTTGTTTTGCATGTTTCTGACATTACCTTATTATATGAGACATCTTATTTTCCCTAACAGGTGCCTCTGCAGTCAAAGGTCTTAGAGTGAGTTCAGCCACTTTTGCTGAAGTCATTATTTTGGCCTTCATATAATCTCCCTAGCAGTAGACACCACCTAATTCTTTCTGTAGTGAAGGGAGGTAGTGTGTATTATAGCCACATTTTTATCCTGCTTTGTAAAATAAATGTAACTTACTTTATTAGATCTCAGACACATCTCTTTGATTACAAGGAACATGCAGCTTTAAAAATGCTTTAAACCCCAAGCTGGCAACTTTTCTATCACTTTTTTACTCTGTTTTCAAGTTTGAAATATTTAGAAAATAAAGATCACCTCTGACAGTTATTTGATGAAAAATAAATTGTTTTAGATATTATAATTTTGATGTTTAATGCTCTCAATTTAAAACTCTGAACTTGGAACAAAGTGCTGTGGTTTATAAGACCTTGTTGGGGAGGAGTGGGTTAATTTTAGTAATCAGTACAATGATTTAAGACACTAAGATTTCATTTTATAAAATTATGGAGACATTAAGCTTGTAATGTTCTGTCTTTACATTTGAAGTCTCTCCATTATTATATTCCTCTATGTAAATTACATTCAAATAACAACCTTAAACACAGACCAATATCGAATATTTAAAAACCAGTTGAAAACTTCATTAAAATCAGCTTATTTAACAATGGTTTCTCCCTAGAGAAGGACCCTATGAGCAACCAGCTGCCCATGTTATGTGTCACTTTCTAATACTTAAAAATCCATTAAAAACATATAAAGTATTAGGGCAACATTAATCACTTTTCTCAAAGTTCGCATTAAACTGAAAAAAAGATGCAAAAAAAGGTATTTTAATGACTCCAACACCAGTAGCTACATGGGGGTGGTAAGAAGTGATTTGTCTGTTTATAATAACATTGTACACATTTTTCTACATCTCCTCTTAAGAACAAGAGACTTTCTTTTACCAGAATCATGAACTTTCTCTCCTATGCTGACCTTTCCCTGCCCCTACCGCCTCCACCAAGTGCTCTTTAACGAAAATAAACTCGCTTACCTGGTCTAACAATATATTCATTTCCTTGAAATGTACTATACGTTCATTTGGCATTTTCCAAAAGCAATTATTCTAACATCGAGACTTCTTAATAACATCTCTACACCTCAAGTATATATGTGGCATTACATGAGAACTTGAACTTCCCTTTAGTTTTGTTTTCACTAATAATATAAACCTTTTCTAAATACGAATGCTTTGAAATGAATTTAGGCAATGAAGTAGATAAGTGATATTAAACAGCTTCTAGAATCAAAGAAACATTCCGATGGACTAGGCTTTCAAAATATTTGTCTTTCATCCTCATTTTACTTAGGGTATAGACAAACATTTAAAGGTTTTTTTTCATCCAGGTTTGACTCACTCAGTGACAGTGAAAACATACAACATTCAAGTACTATTAGATAAACGCAGCCCTACAAGGATATGTGTCCACATAGCTAATTTTACAAAGGAGAATTATCTTCATGAATCTGCAGTATATTTGACCAAAAAAACCTTTGGAAATGGTTTTCACTTTAGGATCTGTAGCATTCTTCCAAAGGTCCTGGAGATCTTCTAAGTGTCCATGAGATGTCATCATTTTTTCATAGATGCAGGGATGATAAGGAGTTTTACCCTCTCCAGAAAAAAACACATGGTACTGTGGTACTATCCCTATTTTATTGGCACAGAGGCCCATGAACACATCGTCTATGTAAAGACTAGAATTAAGTGTCTGCGACGCCTCATACACTTTGGCAGCTACATCACCGGAGATTACATAGGCAGCTCCGGCTGTGTAGTCAGGGTAAGCTGGCCACTGGTACATTTCATAGGACACGTAGTATTTGCTGCTTTTATCTCTAACGGGAGGGGCACCACGATGAACACGACCAATCCAAAAGTCTTGAACACCAATTTGTTCTAAACCTTGAAGGTATTCGATCAGATTTGGCATGTGAATAAATATGTCATCATCAGCAGTCATAAGAAATTTGGCATGTGGACAATAGGTATTTGCCCAACTGAACTGCATAAGTAATTTCAGAGTAAGATTGTAGAAAGAATCAACAAAGTCTTGCTGAATTATATCATTGTACATTTGATCTTCCCAAACCAGTTTTCTTTGTAGTTCTTCTCTCTCCAGTGGATTAGGAGTTCCTAAGGCAAACAGAGTTTTGATGTTGGCATTCAGCTGAGACCGAACATAATTTTCATTGCCCCACGTCCTTCTAATTGCGGAACGTCGATCATAGTTTTCAGGAGCAGTTTTTACAAACAGTAAAAGGAGGACGTCTTGAGCTTGACACTTTTCCTTGTGGTTAATCAAGTACTGGTAGCGAGGCCCAGCTGAGGTGTGCTTAAGAGACAGGGTATCATTCACAAAGTCATAGCTATTTATGAGGTATCTGTAAGAATATGACTTCATATGGCTCACAATGTGATTATCGATCGGTTCCCAAAAAAACATGAGGCTCGCTATAAAACAAGTAGCAAATAACTGAATAATTAACTGCCATTTTTTTACTCTTCTGCCACTAACCAACATTCTCATATCCACTCAAGTCTGTTTTTATTTAGGATCGGTTTTAAACAGGCACTTGCTTCTTCGAGACCATAGAACTTCGTATTTTGTAGAATAGGAGTCCATCTTAATACATGTTGGTCATTAAAAATGGGAAAGTCTTCTTATTTTACAAAATAGTTTCTTTTAGTCCCATTTTTCTGAGATTGTGAAAGAATGGAACACCCTGTAGAACGAGGACACTGGCACGTCAAAATTCTTCCACACGGGCATCCTTCAGGAAGCGTGGTGGGCGGCCTCATGCGGCTCACCCATGTGAACATTCCATGCCACCTATCAGAGTCAAGAAGAGAAAAGAATCACAGTCGCGTGGGTTACTAAGGTGCCAGAAAGAAACATATTCCTAATTCCTTAAAACCAAATGTAACCTGCCAGATCTGCACAAAAGGTGATGAGGCAGTTAGTATTTAGCAGAGGCATACGGCTGTTTATTTTTTTTACAGGAGGACAGGAAAAGGGAAAAAGTTGCTTTACACTGTCTTCCCATTCAGAGTACAGAGACCTTTTTCTACTCCTACTCTTAAAAAAAAAAAAAAAAAAAAAGCTTCCCAAATGGCTATAATCGTGTATACTTAAGTTCAAATTTCACAAATGGGTACGTTCATGAATATACTGACTGAATATGGTCAGGATGAAAGTAGATACATAGATCAAGGCAAAACCTTCAATGAAAAGAAAATTCACAGCAGTAAAAACCCATTCGGGCTTGCCCCAGACAAGGCAGGAAGAAGAGGAAGATTTTTTTTTCTTTCTTTTTTTTAATTAAGGTTCCTAATCAAGGAGTCACAATTTGCTCCCTGAAAGCAAACTCTCAATAATCAAAATTACTTTGTGAGCCCCAGATTTATACAGCCACCTTCTTTCTGTACTTTTTTATTTGGAAATGCAACAGGCACCTCAATGTAACATGTTCTAAACTGGGAAGCAACAGAATGTAGCCAACAAGCACTGCCTTTGTAGTCAGGCAATTTGAACACCAATGCTGCCTCAGCCACTTACGGTTTCTTGTACTATATTATGCATCTAATGCAGAAATTTGACAAATTGGGGTAAGACCGTTTAACTCAAAGTCTTTATGCAAGTTAAATGGGAATATACATGATAAATGAAGGGAAGTAGACAGATCATTACCTAGCACACTAGGGTACTCAAGTGTCATTTCTCACCCATTCTGTTATCTTCTCCCCTAAAACCTGCTATTCCTGTTTCTCTTTATTTGTGCCAAACTGCACTTCTTTCATCTATGCCTGAAATCTGGAACCCCCCCCCCCCCCTTCCCCCCATTATCTAAATGTTTAATCCTGTGAATCACTTCTTCTAAATCTCTCTTCACCCCTTCATGTTATCATCACTTCTCACCCAGACTAGATGATCCCCTGGCCAACCCACCTTCCGCTTTACAGTCAGAGTGACCTTTGTAAAACTTGGATTTAACCACGAGACGAACTGAGCTCTTTTAACTCCTTCAGAGCGTCTCCATTAGTTAGTGACAAGATGAAGTCTAGCCTGGCCCACAGGACCCTTTAGGATCTGCCTCTCCAGCTATTTGTTCCCATCATTTGACAATACCAAATTATTGGCTGAAAGCACAGTCACACTTGCCATTTCATATGCCCCGGTCTTTACACCAGCAGTCCTGTGGCCTGGCTACCCTACCTCCCTTGCTAATATGAAGTCTACAGACATCCTTCTCTGGGAAGCCTGAATTGGGATCAACCCATTCCCTGAAAGATGCTTCTCATCTCATCTGTATTGCCCCAGCACCTTCTTATACCCCCATACAGAGGCTTTTTAGGCACGATGTTGTAGACACCCTACACTCAGCATCCAGGTCAGTGTGTGACCCCTGGTAGGCATTCCCCAAATGTTGGTGCAAAGAACAATGCTGGGGGTGGAGCCACCGTTTACTCAAAGTGATGGTTACTGGGGAAGGATTGGGGGTCAGGACCCTAGCCAAGTGCCACCTCGGATGAGGTCCATGCCATGGCTGCTTACCCCAGGTCCTCTCTTTTCTTCCACAACTGGGACGCAGCACCCTCCTTCCTCAAGGATTCTGTACCCAGTGCTTACCACAGGTAAAACACTTCCTTGGATGGAAAGGTAGGCTCTCTTCCTCAGGGGTGGTACATTAGTTTCCTGGGCTTTGGACAGGACTTGACAGGGAGAGAGCTGTGTAGGCTGAGCCACATAGCAAGCCCCAGGGCAAAGGCCCTGCTCTGTGCCCAGAGATCTGTCCTCAAGTCCCCCCGCCGGTTGACCCCTGATAGAAAACCAACTGTACACACTGAGTGCCCTGCAGATTGGGCCTAGCCTCAGCTGTGACACCTCCATCCCCACTTCAGAGCTTTCGGATCCAGCTATATTTCCCACCCCCATGATCACTCCACATCAGGGTGGAAGCAAAGGCCAGGTAGGTAAAATGTCCAGTGAGGACTAGAGATTAGAGCCAAGCCCCATTCAGACTTTGTCCAGAGATAATCAGTATAGGGCACACTTTATCACCAAGGGCATTGATTTGAAAACTGCACACACCACTTAGGAAGCCACAACCAGCAATTTTTTTTTTTTTTAAATGCAGAGTGTACTGAAAGTAAGAGCAAGTATCATTTTGTGAAACTTTGAGGTTTTATGTGCGTGTGTGTTCAGGGGTGTAATGGGAAATGTGTTACTGTGCTTTAACATCACAAAGGCTGAAGGCCAGGAATGGGGGCTCACGCCTGTAATCCCAGCACTTTGGGAGGCCGAGGCAGGAGGATCACTTGAGGTCAGGAGTTTGAGACCAGCCTGGCAACATGGTGAAACCCCATCTCTATAAGAAATACAAAAATTAGCCGGGTGTGTGGTGGTGCACACCTGTAATTCCAGCTACTTGGGAGCCTGAGGCAGGAGAATCACTTGAATCAGGAAGGTGGAGGTTGCACTGAGCCGAGATCGTGCCACTGCACTCCAGCCTGGGTGACAGGATGAGATTCCATCTCAGAAAAAAAAAAAAAAAAAGACTGAAACACTGCTCTAAGGAACAGATCAGTATCAGTAATTTCCCCCTTTGGACAGGCTGGTCATTTCTGGACTGACTGCTCTAGAGGAAGGTGAGAAAGACGTCAGAAAATATCAGTTTCTGATGGTGGCATCTGCCTAAACTTTGCGAAATCACTTTCATTCAGGGCCCACTTTCTCTCAGTTGCTCTCTCAGTCTTTCCACAGTGCTCACCCAGATAATGACCATCCTCTGAAGCCCCAAAGCAAGGGCCCTCTGGCCTCCTCCACAATACATCTGGAAGGAACTGGAGGCTTAAAGCAAGGTAACAGAATTCTTGATGGCAGATTTTAAGCCAACATACACATTTTTAAGAATTCTAGGAAAATTCTCAACTGAAAAGCATCTGCAGTTTCTACTCTAATTGACCCTGGGAAGGGAACAAAGAGGAAAGTAACATTTGGAATCTCAGGGATCAAAGGGAAAACCAGCTGCCTATTCCCGAGCAGCTGTGCCCAGCAAGCTCCAATGCCAGCTTGCTTTGCATGTCCTACAGTTGTTTGCAAGTCTGAGCTTCTTGCTAGACTTCCTGCCTACAAGTCCAGCTGCTCCCACACCCATTGTGCATCTATCTGACTCATTAAAGGTGCTAGTATCTCTCCAGTGAATCAGGCCTATTACTCACCAGGTTGGTGCATTGCTGCTACTGCTTATATGGCTACTGTAAGCCGGCAGCTGGTTCAGAACATTCATTTTGTCCCCACCCTCAATATGTATGTATTTATCTTATTTTCCTGCATTTTTTCAGCTGTTCCAAATTGACATCAAGTCAAAATGCTTTCTGAAAAATGACAAAAGACCTGTCACAAAGCCAACATCCCACGCTACTTATTTAGTTCAGCACAGCCTGTGAAGGTCTAAAATGAGAATTCTCCCCCTCAGTAGTTTGAATTTTTTAGCCACCATTTACATAAATCACAACCAGATCTCACTGATAACACTGGAATGATAAGGGGAAGATTCAGGAAAGGTAAAACTCCTCATTTGTATTACACAGCTTCACTTGTATAACAAAAGAACATCTGAATTCCTCCAAATTGAACATAGTCACTAGGAGGCCTTTCCCAGCCTAAATCAAAAGCACTGCCCTCCCCCGGCCTGCCCCCGCTAAATTCATCAATTACACGTCAACACTGTTGCGCCCAGCTCCGGCTTTGCGGATGGAGACCACGCACATACAACTGGCGCTCACTCTTCTGGTTTCTTACAGCGTCTTAAAGCTTCTCTGAAGCACAGCTTCCAGCTTTCCTATTCAGAGTGCAGGGGAGGACCTAGGAAGAAGCCCACAAGCAGGCCGATCTGGTAGAAGAAAATGCTGGGCCTGGCAGGAAACAAAGCAAGCCCAATGCCGAATGCGAAGCTCAGCAACCATCCACAACAGACTGCTGTGGGTGCAGCTTCCTTTGTGTGCCTGCAGCACGGGTCAGTGGCCAATCAACAGGCTAGAAACTCAAGGGTTACCCCTGTTTGGGGCCAGATTTATTGTGTAACCTTGGGCAACCCTCACCTCACTGATTCGGTGCTTTAATCTGCAAATCAGGGATGAATATCCATGTAATGTCACTGAGGAGCAGTAAAAATTATAAATGACTTCAGAGCCTGCTGAAAATAGGAACTAGAAAAGCATGGGAGAGAAGAGGACAAAGAATTGCTTAGAAGAAAATATGCAGATATCGCAAATACAACCTGGGTTTGCTTCTATTTGGACTGAGAAGAAGGGACAGGTATTCTTAGTATTATCTTTTCTAATAGAGGTAGTCAGAAGAATAAAGAATAGAAGTAGGAACATCAGAAAAGAGGTGATAGACCCCAAATACTTTTCAGTCTATGAGCCGTGCCCCTCAGTTACTCATAAGAATATTCTTTCACAAGAGAGCTCTTTAAACTTTTTGGGAAAAAACTAGTTAGCACACCCAAAGGCTACAAGTTTCCCTGCAATAATCCCTGATTTTTGTAAACCTTACCCCTGCTGTCAACTCATTTCTTTTGTGATGCTGAGATAATATGTGAAACCTGCTATCCATTTTGAAGTGTTAATCAAGATGGGGAGGTCCACACTTATAAGTACAAGTTAAACAACCTCAGTCTCCAGTGTTTCAATTAATCCTGCAAGTATATGAGTATTTACTCTGCGGGTTCTTATACCAGACACAGTGGGAGATCATGAAGAAGTATTTTACAGTCTCCAATCTCAAAGCATTTACACTCTATTTGTGACAAGACTCGCAGTTCCCAGATGAAAGCATAGTTCCCACAGACAACAATGGGCAAATCCTGGTAAGGTACAGTGTGTCAGCACTAATCTGCATGATACCAACCCCAGGCACAAGAGGAGAGTCTCTGGGACTAGTAGAGAAATCGGTGGGGGTTGGATTAGTCAGGATTTTAGGAGGGCCTGAGGATGACTAGGATTTAGGTGGCTGCAGGAGTAGGAACAATCTTCGTTTCAGACAAGAACTGCATATGGCAGATAGAAGATTTGAAAGCAGAGAGGTGGGAACCTGCTTATGGAGAACCTTGAAAACCAGGTAGAGGAGTCTCAGGAGGGTACAGAAAGCAGCAGGAAGTCATAGAAATTTCTGGTTTTGTTTGTTATGGTAACTCCCTTGCTCGGTATTTACTAAGTTTGAGCAAGAGGGATTAAACTGGCAATGGTGGTGTGGGGTGAAATGCAGAATGCCTGAAGATCAGGACGCTGGTTTCTCAGGGGCTCATACTGCTGCTGGATGAGGTGGGGAAGGCCTAGTCGAGGGTGGTGGAAGTGGGGAGGGAAGGAAGGCATAAAGAAGGCCCCTTCAAGAAAAACAAAGACCTAGCAGGACCTGATGAATGACTGGCATGGGGAGTAAAGGAGGAAGAGAGGAGAAGTGAGAGCTAATTTCAAGCATTACCAACAAGGGAGGGAAAACTGGTTTCCTGAGTTGGGAGTGAAGGGGATTGCATTTGATTTTAGACTCGCATTGAGTTCGAGGCGATGGAGAGACAAGAAGGTACAGATGTCCAGAGGGTAATAATCTAAGATGAGTTAGACAGGACTGGAGAGATCTAGGTGGGTACTCTGAGCATGAAGATGACTAATTTCATGAATGTGGATAAGCTCCCTAGGTGGAGAGAGAGCAATGGGCCTGGAGGAAAAATAAACTCCGGAGAAGGAGAGAAAGGAGGAGTCAACGAAAAAAGGGCTCGTTCATCAGAAAATTAAGATGGGGTTAACAAATGGGTAGAGTGGGTAACAGGACAAACAAGGCCCTGGTCTTGGAGCTCTAAGTGGGGAAGAGAGACATTGACCGTATGGTTAGGGTTGTGCTGGGTGCTACAGGAGGGTCTAAAGATGGACCCTGCCCCACTTGGGGGCTGGTTTGAGGTTGGGGAGGGCAATTTCCAGGAAGAAAAGCAACAGTGAACTGTATTTCTGCATTTTATTCAGTAGACTTACACCACACTCAAGTCTAAGGAAACCTTATGGTGTGTATACCATTTTGATCATGTTATCTCCCAACACTCAAGACAGCTTATCAGCCAGGAAGTTGGGAACTGCATTTCTTCTGAGACCTCAAATTCCAGGATACTCACTCTATAGTACACTCACTCCTCAGCTGCAACTTCTAAATATTCATAGAGAACCTTCTGCCACCCCACCCTGCCCAGCGGTCTCCTGACCTTTCTTCCTCACACACCTCCCTGTCTCAGATGCAGAATCATTGGACACCTTTGCCCTCCCACCCCAACAACCCCAGACCCCAGCGCCCTCCCATATTCCTGTTCCTATGACACCTCCAGGGCTGCTGGGGAAATGGAACTTACCAGGCAGGCAGCGTCACCGCAAATGGCACTATCTAGCTTTGGGCAGTTTTCAGTGCTACGTGACTGTTGTCCTGGACCTTCTGCCTTTCCCAGTCTCTTCAGCGGCCATGCTAAATCTCCCCCTCCCAGGCTCTGTCCCCTCACCCTGAAGACTTCACCTCCTGTCTGCTTCCTAGAGAAAGAAGGAGACATCAGACACACCATCAGCTCCTCCTCCCCTTGTGGGCCGCCTCCTCATGGGCTCCCTAGTTTCCCAACACTCACCATTCCCTCTGTAAAACACACTGATTGGGCTGGGACTAGGGGGAGAAAAGGGAGCCACTTACTTTAGGTGCACAATTTAAGGGGGTATCAAAAACTCCGTAGTCAGTATAATATTTTGATGCAATATTTTAAAAAAATCAGTTACTGAAAAAAATC